>NC_051186.1:129468167-129593082 GCF_013339695.2 Rhipicephalus sanguineus | reverse complement strand
GGCTCTCGCTTCTTTCAGCCATCTCCAAGAATTTTCCTTCGCTATGTTGATGATTGTTTTTGTGTCATCGAGCGCTCTGCTTTAGAAGCATTTCACGGCACTCCTCAACAATCAATCTACCGCCATCAGTTCACCGTGGAAATGGAGGCTAACCAGAGGCTACCCTTTTGGACGTTCTTGTTAAGAGGACCAATGGAGCGCTATCTTTCTCTGTCTACCGAAAAGGCACGCACACTGGCAGGTACCTGAACTTCAAGTTGTCACCCTGACACTCATAAGAAGTCAGTGGTTGCCTCCTTGTTAGGCCGTGCAAATCGCCTTTGCACGAATCCCGAAGACTGAACGCCGATGTAAAGATGGTTCGGGAGGACCTTTCGACGTGCGGTTACCCGCCAGCGTTTGTTAATGCGGTGGAACATCGCATGTCTGCTCCCTCACAGCTGCCAGTGTCCGACAGAGAAAACGCGCAGCTGTTCCTTATGTGCCCGGAATAAGTGAGACCTCTTTCACGCGTTCTGCGTAGCTACGACGTCTAAGTAGCCCACGTGCCTGTACGCACAATTACGGCACCAACTGTTGGTGGGAAGGACAACTCCGACGGAAGCCTTTCTGGGTTGTGTATAAAATCCCTTGTGCGGACCGCGATAGTGTTTATATCGGGGAGATGGCAATTTCAGACAGCGCCTGCGCCAGCATCAGAACGATGTGAAAAAACAAGAAAGGGCATCTAATGCACTGGCGGAGCATGCGGACACGACTAATCACACTATAGAGGGTGAATGCGAGCATTATCGGGAAGGAAAGGAACTGGACGTCACGCCTGTATCTTGAGTCCCTCGAGATACAATCTACTGAACAGACGCTGAATCGTAATGTTGGAAAGTGCATCGAGTGCATTGACCTGAGCCCAGGTCAATGCACTCGATGCATTGACCTTGGCAGAGGCGCGGGGTTTGCAACTGAATATACCTTTCTCTGTCGAAGCCTCTAAATACAACCTGAGCAGGCGATGCGAGCACGTGGTAATTAAGTTAGTCCGCTGCAGTACTTCGCCTCCGAGATTTTTCAGCGTGTCTGAGCCTCCACGGACGCCGTCTATTTTTGAAGGTCATGAAGAATAACCGGATTGGTCTCGGTAATGCGTCACTTATGACGAGAGAGGGTAATGGAGGGTTTGAGAATGGGACCCAAGACACTGCGTCCCCAAGCTGCGTTGGGTAGGCTGCTCTTGCGTTCGGAGGAGCAGCAGAGTTTGAGAATTGTGCCAAAACGCAAGCTGCGCTGCGTCCAAACGCACGGGGTTCCCACACGTGGCGAAATTAAAATTCATGCGAGATTGCGGGCCATACTGATTCGTGGCCGCGCTGCGTCTGCATCGCCTCGATGGCGACCCCAGACGCCTTGGGGGACCCACGCTAGTGCTCAATTTTTGGGTCTTGGGTCAAACGCAAGCGCAAGAATGGGCTTCTCTGTGCTGCGAATCAACTAGTAAACAACACTAGCATTATCTAGCTAAAGCATAGATACAAACCAAGAAGCAACCCTTAAAGAACCTAGTATCACCTAGCTAAAACTAACAACTTAGAAGCAACCAGATCAGACTTCAGAATGGTCCAGTTTCGCTGTTTTCAAGCTTTGCGGGACTTAGTGCAAGCTTCGCCAATTTTTTTTTGTTTATTTATCAATTTTTTCTCTCGTCTTTTTTTCAGCATCAAAGGCGGCTACATTAGGGAGCATTTCGCACGATTTCAGTCGTATTTCAAACGTTCGCGTGTACCCTTTTTTCCGCGGGGGTTGCCTCTACGAACGTAGGTCGTGTATGTGGTGGTGCAACGTAACGATCAACTAGACTGACCAAAACAACAAACCATTTTTTCTAATGTGAAGCATTTCTTAGCGAACCCAAGGCACATTGAGCGTTCTATCTATCTATCTATCTATCTATCTATCTTATCTATCTATCTATCTATCTAATCTATCTATCTATCTATCTATCTAATCTATCTATCTATCTATCTATCTATCTATCTATCTATCTATCTATCTTTCTATCTATCTATCAGCCACCTACGTCGATCTGGGCGCTCGCGTGATCGCCTCCTGAACTTGGTGTAAACTAAATTGGCATAGGAGGTGCGACGAATATGACTATCTGTTCATTACATGAATCACATGAAAATATTCTCGCGTACGTCGTCGAATCCTTTCCTACAGACACGTGTGGCACATACCCGTATACCACTGGCCGTGGTGTACGGGTATGCGCCAGGCGACTGACAGTTTATGTATACCCAAGAACGGCGAGAACAGACATTGGTAATTTAAGTGCGAGAGCGTTAAGAGAGCGTTACCCAAAAACCGAGAACAGAAGAAAGTGCGAACCGTTAAGAAAAACCGACATGGGCAGTGTTGACCCGACGGAAGCAAAGAATAAAAATTAACATCACAGCAGGAATCGAACCCAAGCTATCTGCGTGACAGTCACGTACTCTACCACAGAGCCCCGTCAGGTCTACAAATGCTTTGGAAATAGACCATATGCAGACGTAATGTCGGTGATGCGTCAATTGTGGTTGTAGTGCGTGCTATTCAATTTTATAACAAAGCAATAAACACTACATGTGTATTCCTACGATACATGCGTCATTTTGTATTAATGTCAATTGTGCTTCCAGTGTTGGCTCCGCTTTTATAGCAGTCTAATAAACATTACATTTGATTTCTATGATTCAGCAAGCTTTATTTCGCTATATTCAAGCATTTGCTCAACCCCGGAGGAATACGCTAACAAAATTACGTATCATATTCACATCATCGCACCGTCACATCCGCTTGCTTTCGATAACACAGAGGTCTGTGCTCTAACGTTAGTGCTGATATTACGTCAGATCACAATTACCATTTTAACGTCAGTCGAGTCGGAGTGCTGGTGAGGCCACGATGTGCACACAACTCCTCCATTTACAAAAACACGTCAATCCACCTCGTAACACTTGGCAAATGCAGCATAGAACTAGTGGCCGCCTGCTTCGCATGAAACTGATCTCCACAAGGCTGGGATCTGCCGAACTTTTATTTTTTTTATTTACAGGTTCTGCAGGCCTATACTTAGGTCCAAGCAGGAGGGGCAACGAAAATACAAAGTTGTACAATGCACAACTTTGATCACATAATGACAGCAGCACTTGAACAACAGTGTTACGGCACATAATCAGTGAACAGAAAACAATCATACGCAGCAGAAGTCTAGAAATAATTCACTTCGAGCACTGCCAACACACGCCATATAGGCACATCATACAGAACTAAACTAAACAAAAAAGTTTCAAATTGTTTTTCAATATCTTCGGACTGAAAAACACTTGTTGTCAAGGAGTTTCAGTCAGCAACAGTTCGGGAAAAAAAGCAATTTTTGAAAGCTGTGGTGCGAGCAGAAATAGGCGCCAATGAATATTTATCGTTTTGTGTTGTTTTTTCTAGGATATAGAGGTTTCACACAGTTTGGCAGAATTATTGTAACTTTAACGGAAAGAGTTTTGTGTACGGAACGTTAACCGATTGACATCGTAGTGCTTCGTGGTGCCTGATGTCACCACCGGTTCCAAATTCCAATGCCAAGCATAACATTAGGGTAGCGAACCGACGGCGCGTCTGGTTGAGTCTCCTCACTTTTCTTCCTGTTCTCCTCCTCCCACCAACACAACGTTCTTACGTGCATTCATCATTGGAATAATCTATGCAATCCATGCACGTATAAAGTTATCTTGGCCATATCGAGACCCACATTATATTATTATTATTATATTATTATTATTATTATTATTATTATTATTATTATTATTATTATTATTATTTATTTTTTTTAGAAGAGGAAGGAGAAGAAGAGTTCAGCGATGAAATATATTTGGCTCTAGACAAAAGCCTATTTTGTTGTGCTTTGTTCTTGGATTCGGCGAAAGCGTTCGAAACTGTGAATCATGGCATTTTGTTCGAAAAGCTATTTCGTTTGGGTTTCAGGGGGCTTTTATGACGTGCTCCATAATTATCTGCAGGACAGGTCACAGGTGGTTAAGGGAGGTGCAGAAGTCGTTAGCAATAGCAACTTGTTCCAACTCGCCCAACAAGCAACGTTGTTGAGCAATAGCAGTATGTTCCAGCCGGTGTCCGACAAGGATCTGTGTTGTCACCTTTGTTATTTAATTTACTGTGAATGACTTCCCTCAGGAATTTGTAAAGCAAGTGTGTATCGGGATGCAGATGCTGCGGTGCTAACACGTCACATACGTTATGAAAGAGCTATTAACGTCCTTCACAGTGCAATTCATAAGGGCGATGCTATGGTTTGAGGAAAATTTTTTAATTGGTAATGAAAAGAAAACCAAACTGATCTGCTTCGAAGCCTTTTAAAAATTCAAAGAATAGATATGCCAATAGTCCTACATACGGAACATGGCAATTCATGCAAATTTACCGCAGCAGAACATGTTGATACATTAAAATACCTAGGATAATTTTTTTACAGACATAACTAATTAAATAAAAAACAACGGACAAGGTGAAGGCAACAGGCAGGACTCGGCGCTAGCGTCGATTCCGGTCTGTCGCCTTACCTTGTCCGTTTTTTTTTTTTTTTTTTTTGCGCTAGTTGTGTCTCGAGTCAATACGCACCAACCAGCCCAACTCGCTTCTCTAGTATAATTTTTCACAGCGGCATGTCTTGGCAGCATCACATGACATTTCTATGTGCCAAACTGAGAAGTATTGTGTGTCTGCTTTTTAAAATAAAAGGCTTGGTGCCTCTCCCAGTGAAGAAAATGCTAGGTTACTCGCTAGCATATAGTGTGCTGAGATATGGTATTACAATTTTCGCATTTTCTTCAGAGCGCTGGAAAATGCGTATAGATGATTTACTTAGAAATACAGCAAAAAGTGTTGCTTACGGTAGTGAGCTACATTCCAGCAATATTTTTGATGAATTTGGATTTTGTACGTTCCAGGATAGTCTACCAGAACTGTTATTCTGTGACACAACTGTAGGGATGATTTCAAAGTGCCGTATGTTACTCGCCGGGCTGCTTAGAGAAAAAAAAAACACGGTAGATCCCTCCGTCATAGGAATCGGAATAACACGAAAGTAAAGCGCGCCCTTACAGAAGTAACTGAATGTTTACTGTACATTGATATAAGAGAGTTTGCACAATGTATATTGATGTCTGGCAGCTATGGCACCAGTTTAACTTGTATGCACCTACTTTGATGATTGGCGGTGCATCTCCATCCCGACGACTAACGTCCATATTAAATGATTAAACAAACCCTTGTGGTAGCTATTGTAGTTAATGGTGAAAGCGTAATCGGAGAACGAGGTGTGACAGCCAGAAGAGCGTCGCGTTTTGAACGTAGAACTTGGTCGCTATCTCTCGGCATGTTAAATTGTTAGAGGGAGACGCAAAGCGCGTCGTGCCGCCCCGCTAGCGCGGTCCGTGGCGCGGTCGCGATTTTTCTCGGGGCGAGCGCGTGAGCGCAGAACGCTGTGTTACAGCCAGGTGAAGCAGGCGTTGGGCAGGCGCGCGTCGCAGAGCTACTTTTGGTTTGGATTAGCGTGATGCTATGGGATAGAGTTGTACCGCGTTGCAGGTGCTAATCGCGGAGGCCATAGTAATGACGGATTACTTTACTTTACCGCTCCCAGGGGGCAACACCACCCCGCCACCGGGAGAGTGGTAGATATAAAAGGCGCGTTTGTAAAGCCTCTTGAGTCTGTGACCGTGGCGCAGTGGATAGCGTGCCCGGCATCTGTTGTTGCGGACCGAGTGGTCATGGATTCGATGCCCGTTGACGGAACATTTTTTCTTTGCCATCTGATCGTGTAAATTTTTTCGACGTCATTTCCGTGACGGAAATACTTCACTGAAGTCTTGGTGGACCCCGGCATAAAACACTTTCGTGTTAAAAAAAAGCGTATTAATGTACCACGGTCTTCTACCAGATATAGAGCAGCGAGAAAAAGTGTATGGATTCCTAAAATTTTTAATGAACTATGACAACAACTCTTTTCCGCTAATTCACAAAAGCAGTTGAGGAAGTTATTCTCTGAATTATGAAATCACATCGGGGGAAGTGGGTGAGGCAGGACTACTTCTAGCTAATCTGTGCTCTGTGCCTGTTCCTTTTTTTGTTTATTGCCTGTGAACAAGAATTTCTCTGAATTATAAATCTGTTCGTTGGCAAAAACAAAAAGAAAGTTATTTTGTGGCCATGTAATCACATCGCCGTAACCGACTCTGGCGGGCCTAGTCACACAAGTCTTCGGAGACTTCGACAGGCCCGTTTCTGTGCACTATCTCTAGATGTGTACAATAAAGTATTATTATTATTATTATTATTATTATTATTATTATTATTATTATTATTATTATTATTATTATTGTTGTTGTTGTTGTTGTTGCTGTTGTTGTTGTCGTTGTTGTTGTTGTTGTTGTTGTTGTTGTTTGATTTGGACACACAAAGGACACCGACGAAATCGGGAGGGATCAGGCTGACAACTACCACCTAGTGCGGCACAACGCCCGCCTACTCCTTCGGGAAGGCAGTATACAGAGGAAAGGAAGAGTAAAGAAAATAGACAAGAAATAATAAAAAGACATTGTTTACCTAGCAGTGGCGTAGCCAGGAATATTTTTCGAGGGGTTCAACCAGCTTTTATATATGTCCATGCGTGCGTTTGTATGTGTGCTAGCATATATACGCACGAAAAATTGAAAAAATTCCGGGGGATGGTGGTGGAACCCACAACCACCTCCCTCCTGGCTGCACCACATTTAGTTATTCTGTGAGACGCGTCGAACAGTGTGAGGTTCCAGTTTTATTTTAGTAACTTGGGCTTCTTTAAAGTGCACGCAAGTCTGTGTATGCTTCGTCATTCCACCGCCATCGAAATGCGGACCAGGTATCGAATCCGCCACCATACGCCGTGAACGGCTCGAGTCGATCGTGTTGTGTACACGGTTTTTTCGCGATATTGCAACATTCGAGACGACGAGACGATGTGCATAACATCCAAGATTGAGTTTGGCTGCGCTGCTCTTTATCACGACGGAAACTATCACCGACAGAAACACTATTCAGTGCTTTGATTCGCAGTCCCGGGGCCACTGAGAATGGGTTAGACTCTCGCGTTTGAGTGATGGATCGCTCCCACCAGCCCTTCGCATCATTTTCCTCTATGCACGCTGTCACTTATATATATGCAGCCAGGCTACAGCGATTAGTCGTTTATTGTTTACGTTATACCACGCATCACGTGGCGCCTCGTGCCGGACTCGACACGTGGGAGGAACGACCGCGCGTTTTTGTTGTTTTTTTCTCGTCGTGGCGTGGCGGACCGATGTGCTTCCAAGGTCGGCGCTGTTTGTTAATGCGGTGGAACGCGTTCTAAGCATGCATACTAGGCTATATGACACGTGTCGTGTGTCCATTGGCTCCCAAGCGTTCTTTCAAGGCAGTTCATAGGCGTCAGCTAAAAGAAAACATTTAATAGCACTCTCAAGAAAAGAACCAGCTTTCGAGGAAGAACGAGGGGAAATAAAACATCGCCGTCCCACACTCCGCAGAGATGGTTCACCAGCAAAGCTGAATCGTGCGGCCCCGGTGTTGAGCATTGGGTAAACCATTTCTCAATTATCGGTCAAGTCTGTGCTGATTATAATAGTTGGGGTTTTACGTCCCAGAACCACGATATGAATATGAAGGACGCCGTAGTGGAGGGCTCCAGAAATTTCGACCACCTGGCGCTCTTTAGCGCGCACCTAAATCTAAGTACACGGGGCTCAAGTATTTTCGCCTCCACCGAAGATGCGGCTGCCGTGGCCTGGATTCCATCCCGCGGACTTCGGGTCAGCAGTCGAGCGCCATAACCACTAGACCACCGTGGCGGGTTGCTAGACTGCCGCCCGTGTGTTTCCTTCTTCATTTTTAGTGCACCGGTGCTGAGTAGTGGGATTTGGCCAATTTCTGTGGCACATACGCGCTAGGAGTTTTTGCAGGAGGGACGAATTTTAGTTTCGCCTAGTCATACACAGCTTCGATGTAAGAGCAACGTGAGGTACTACAACAAAAAAATTAGGTTAACACTAAATGTCGCCTTTCAAACAGACAGAAATTATTTGACAGCGTTGAGACTTAATTCCTATGAGAGTTATCAAGAGAGGCGGTTTCAAGAGAAAGTCAAACTTAAAAATAAAAAAAAATGGTTAAGCTTGCATTAAGTTGTGCAAGGCTTGAAACAGCTAAATTGAACGATTCCGAAGTCTAATCTGGTTGCTTCTAGGTTGTCGCTAGGATTTAGCTAGGTCATGCTAGGTTGTTTCTAGGTTGCTTCTTAGCGCACAGAGGTTCGAGTTAAACCACAGTCAGACACAGACACGACACGGATGTCCAAACTCCAGAGACAGAAACTCGCGCTGAAACCGAGCGTTCGCACCTTGCATGGATCTACGGGAACGTCGTCATTCGCGTAGGGCTTCCATCGCTTCGGGGTCTTCTCGCAGCCGCGTTGCCTTTCCCGTTTCCTAATATTCTCTCGTTGCACGCACCGCTGAAGCACTCCGTACAGATGCTTCAGCGATGCTGAAACATGCGCCCACGGCGTTTGTTACTGTTTAATCCTGAAGGTTTATTAAAGTTTTTCTCGATAATTGGTTTCGTCTGTCTAGATATATTAATTGATGTTTGCCGCCCCTCTGTTGTCTTCTTCATTTTTAGTGGACTAACGGTGAGTAGTGGGATTTGCCCAATTTCTGTGGTACATACCTGTTCATGATTAAAGCCTGGGTTTATGATGATGATAGTATTGTTTTTTTACACACTTGTACACGCCAAAGTTTTTACACGGCCCGCTTAAACAGTTTCAAGCACGAAGGAACGAAGCTGAATTTTCGCTTCGTCCCGCCGTCATCTTTCTTTTAAGCAGGAGTAGGAGGAAACAACTTTATTGTAAACCCCGCCGCGGTGGTCTAGTGGTTATGGCGCTCGACTGCTGATCCGAAGGTCGCGGGATCGAATCTCGGCCGCGACGGCTGCATTTTCGATGGAGGCGAAAATGTTTGAGACCCGTGTACTTAGATTTAGGTGCACGTTAAAGAACCCCAGGTGGTCCAAATTTCCGGAGCCCTCCACTACGGCGTCTCTCATAATCATACCGTGGTTTTGGGACGTTAAGCCCCAGTTATTATTATTATTATTAACTTTATTGTAAGCTGCTTCGCATTGCTTTTAAGTGCGGGGCACTTTAGGGGACCGGGCTGTCGTAGACTGTGATCGTAAGCAGTCGTCGTAGCTTGGCGTAACGCAGGCAAAATCACATATACTACAGCCATCTGAGCGCGCTCTCGCACCAAAGAGAAGTCTTCTTCTGTATTTTCCGCTTAGGGCTCATTTGGGCTCAGGCTCACCAAAATATTACTCAGTCGGACTCACTCAGACTCAGACTCACGGCTCGATGTGAGTCTTAGTGAGTCGACTCATAAGTCCGTTAGCGTAAAATTAGCTTTTTCGATCATGGTGTCAACGATTTTTAACACCAGTTTCTTGCATAATCGGTACTCTACGATATGCCTTTTGATCTTGTTCCTTCAAATACGAGTTATCATTGGTTTCAATTCAGTAAGGACATTTTAATGAAGTACGCGACTCACACGAGATATCTTTATCAAGAATTTCCCGTGAAAGAGTCTGCGGGGAAAAATCATGGCCCCTCCCCACCCCCTCCCCCACCTTATCTCACGCCTCCGATCAATAAATATTGAGACAATAAATAGGACGGCCATCAAGAAACAGTGACCAGCACGCGCTATCCCCGTCCTCTTAATCTTCTTCGTTCCCTAAAGACGTGCGCCGATTTGTACCGATCAGCGCTCTCTTCGTCCTCTTATGCTTCGATGCCAGAACACGAGCACCGATTTCTTCGGCGATGGATGCAATAACTCTGATGGGCGAGAGAATGAGTACAGCGAGAGAAAGAAAGAAAGACGTTCTTGGAGAGGCGGGATTGGAACCCCCGTATCAACGATCCGAAGGCGGACGTCGTAACCACTTGGCTATCCAGGCACGCTAGCAGCGCATTGCATAGTGTTGCCCAGTATAGTATGGCAAAGAGGGGCGATATGGATTCGAGGGAGAGAGGAGGGAAAGGAGTAGGGAGTAAAGCATGGCATAGAAAGAAAGAGAAATAGAGAAATAGCGGGAAAGAAAGGGAAAAGAAAAGGAGAAAGAATGAGGGAAAGAAAGATCGAACGAGAAAGAAAGTGGAAGCGAGAAATAGAGAGAGAGAGAGAAAGATAGAAAGAGCGAGAGAGAGAAAGAAATACATAGATAGAGAGAGAAGGAAAGAAATAGAAGTAGAGACGAAAAGCACATAGCAAAAACGAAGAGAGAAAAAGAAAGGAAGAGAAGAAGAAAGAAAATAAAAATAAAGTGAAATAAAGAAGACCGCCCAGCTCCGCACTTCATTTAGGCTTGGCATCACTAGTGCAAAGCTGCCTTAATTTTTTTAATTGGTCTCACAGCTTCGGTGATTGTGCCGCTTGAATCAAGCTGCACTTACGTCAGCTGAAGCGGGAAGCAGCGAGAGAACATCACGACTAATTGGGCCTATACCTCTCCAGGACATCTCCGTATCATCCAGTGGCGTAAATCCAGAAAAATCACAGTGGGGGGACACACATCTTGACATGAGGGCCATGTTGTTTCTATAAAATATGTTCTATTTTTATTACATAAGAATTACAACCATACTTCGAAATAAATTTTTAAAAACTATCATGGGGTCCCAGCTCGCGTAATTGCAATTGCTTTATTGAGGCGAAAGCCTTATATGCCTCGTCAAACGCGAAATTTGACCGTCGGCGTTGGCGTCCTGCGGCGTCGGGGAGGAATGACGCAAAAAATCATCATCACGTGCTGACGTCCCCATATGACGTCGCAAATCGCAACAATTTGTGGCCTCATCATGACGTCACGAACTCTGGCGTGACGTCATGTGACGTAACGCCACATGATGCCGTTGTAGCGCCCTACTTTGGGCGGCCAACAAAAGCGGTGAGCGCGCGACGTCAACAGATGAAAATAAAGACGGCGCTTGGCAGTGGCACGTGAAGCCACGGCTCGTGTTCCCTAGCTGCTGCCGTAGACTCTGGTTCAGCCGTCACGCTCCTTCGCTCCTGTGGCATAAGGCTATACCGTCATCACATGACATCGTAGCTGTTCAAAGGTGGGCTGATCACGGAGGCAGTGCTGAACCAGGTGAGGTGCCTCCGATCCTGGAGGCAGTGCGAAACCTCGCTACGAGCACAAAACTTTCGGAGGGTGGCGGGGTAGGATACATACATCTAGGGAGCCTACATGACCGGCCGTTCATGTAGGCTCCCCAATACATCGACTAAGAAGAAAAAGAAGATGGATATACACCAGAGCACGCCTGTCTCGCACCCAGGCTGCTGGCGCGCCGAGCGGATACTCTCGCACCCAGACGCCGGGCTTGCCGGACTGCCAAGGCGCGAGCGAGTTGCACCAAGTAAACAGGGCAAGCTGCAGTTCTGAGGCTTTAAAGTGCGAAAAAGTACCCGTTCACGCTGCTTCAGTGTATAAGAGCTCGTCTGTGCACTACTGCGTCGTCTTTGGATGCCAAAACAAGCAGTACAACAGGAGGATATTACTTAGCGTTGTCTGCGACGATCACGACGCGCCACGGGAATAGTGCCGGTGCGGTGTTTTTAGCTTCGCCCCGAGTGGATAACTGTGATTCGAGCAGAAAAACTAGGAGCCGAGTGAAAATTCGCGAGTAAATACACTAACTGCGTGTAATCTGCAGTGTGATGCCCACATAATTTATTATACGAACCTAATTTGCGTGACACGCAGCTGGGTTGAAAGCAGGCGCGAGCTTTGTGTGGGAGTGCACTTCATACCTTTGAGCGATTCCTTTGACGAAAATGTAGTGCAAGGTAGTGCTTTGAAGCACAAGCAATCAGCATGCTTTGCCACTTTCAACGTAGTATTAAGCTTTAGTGCTTTTGATGGTATCACCTTCAAGATGTCGTATTCAAAAGGTAATAAATGGTACGGTGTTCCTGAACAACTGTCCAGGATCTCTTGTTTTAATTTCAGTGTTTCATGTCCCCAGATTTATTTGGACACGACGCATCCAGCTGGACATAATACATATATTGGCACGAAAGTAAACAGTACTCGCGCCAGTGTCCTTTACGTCGCAGGCGTAGAGCTAGCTCGAGCAGCTAAATTTTTAGCATATTTACACAGCTGTAGCGAAGCGTTGCAAGCGTGTAATGGGTCGCCCTCTCGAGCGCTTAATAGTGGGTCGTCCTCTTCCGCTCTTCTCGGACAGCACGCTCCTCGCGCTCAGAGTAGGCACCCCGCCTTGACTGTCGCAGCCGTGTGTCATCGCCGAGTGCCCGCTAATAAACGTCTTTATAATTTGGTCGAGGTGCTGGGTATCGATTGTCAGCGCCGCAAAACTTCAACGCACCTGTCGCCGGCAGGTCTGCAACCTCTACCTTGCCCTGACCGGCCGTTTGGGCGCGTTGGCATCGATTTGTATGGACCACTTCCTCTAACGTCGGCTGGTAACCGCTGGGCCATCGTCGCTGTTGACCACCTTACGCGATACGCCGAAACTGCCGCCCTCCCAGCGGCTACAGCGCGCGATGTTGCCTCCTTCCTGCTGCACCGATTCATGCTGCGCCACGGTCCACCCCAGGAGCTGCTCAGCGATCGAGGTCGTGTATTCTTGTCCGAAGTCGTCGAAGCCATTCTCGAAGAGTGCAACGTTGTTCACCGGAAAACTACTGCTTACCACCCGCAGACGAATGGCCTCGCCGAACGCTTTAACCGCACGCTCGGCGACATGCTCTCGATGTACGTCGCTGCCGATCACACCAATTGAGATGCCATTCTGCCTTTCGTCACCTACGGCTATAATACCGCCCCTCAGATCACTACTGGTTTCTCCCCGTTTTTATTATTGTACGGCAGACACCCGTCGCACACAATCGACACAATTCTTCCATACAAGCCGGATCCGTCTGAGTGTGCGCCTATTTCTGCCACAGCAAGACTTGCTGAGGAGTGTCGGGAGCTTGCCAAGACATTTTCTACGCATGACCAAGAGCGGCAGAAGAGCATTCGCGGTGACACCACCACTTCTGCGCCCACGTTCCTCCCTGGAGCACTCGTATGGCTCTCGGTCCCTACCACTGCACCTGGCCTCTCTTCAAAATTACTGCCGAAATACGACGGCCCCTACCGTGTCGTCGAATGCACGTCCCCGGTCAACTACGTGATCGAACCCCTTGAACCATCTTCGGACATGCGCCGTCGAGGGCGCGACATTGTCAACGTGGAGCGCCTGAAACCCTACCATAACCCGCTCATAGTGACAAGCAGTTAGGTCGCCAGGCGGCTCCCTTTTCGCACCCGGGGTAATTGTAGCGAAGCGTTGCAAGCGTGTAATGGGTCGCCCTCTCGAGCGCTTAATAGTGGGTCGTCCTCTTCCGCTCTTCTCGGACAGCACGCTCCTCGCGCTCAGAGTAGGCACCCCGCCTTGACTGTCGCAGCCGTGTATCATCGCCGAGTGCCCGCTAATAAACGTCTTTATACAGCACACATTTAATAGAAGACAACTGGATTCCTCCCACTTCAATATCGGCTTAACTAATAGCACAGTTTCGCTTGTAAAGCATCATCGTTACAAGATTAAAATCGCGCAGATAGCTTCCAAAAGGGATCGATGAACGATACTGCAGGCGATTCTCCCTGATAGCACGCTTTTGTGAGCAAGACGCATTATTGTAAGAGCTCTCGTAAAACAAAAATTACGTTCCGCGAGACTACCCGTAAAGCGTACTCTGATTATTACGCGTTGCATCTTGAAATGATGAGCTTTCACAAACTTTGTGCACAACTTGTAATATGGGGCTACAAAACATCGTTTCACTCTTTTGCGAGCTGCACTGCAATTGCGATTCACGCGTACTACAGCGAGGACGTTTTTTTACAAATGTGACAGCGTACGTAGCTGACGAGGTTGGTTCCGCAGCCTGCTCAGCACGTACTGTATACAGTGTAGACTTGCATGAGCAAGGTGTTCTTGATGTTCCAATAAAAATAGCGAAAATGTCCAGGCTAGAAAAGACGCCAAACACGCTCTCCGACGGGCTGAGTTTCGGGAGTTTCACGTTCGCTCTGTGTAGCGTCTGCTGGCGTGGCAGCCCACGCATGTTGTTTCGTCGCGTGTGCGATAGATGGCGCGACGCGCGATGCACATATGGCGATGCGCATGGAATTCGCTGCGTTCTGGTCCATAGCCTTCCAGTCATCTTAGGTGAATTGACAAGGGACCCTGTGATTTTTTAGTCTTCTATGAACCGCAATAATATAGCAACTTGAGCGAATTGGTGCATCTTCATCATGCTTCTATGAAGCGGTCGAGCGGCAGTTGCGATTTCAATATTATCACACAGCTGAGGGGTATTGAACACATGTGCACACAGCAAAATAAACAGCCATCAAAAAGAAGGCTGAATGCGCTCTACTTAACTGTCAAGCAACTCAAATATATAGATGTTTGAAAAATCTCAAGGGGGAACACTTGCAAGGGGTGTTCCCCACAGCCTGACTACAGGAGAGTCAGGAGCCCCTGACACCCTCGTCCCCCCCCCCCCCCCCCCCCCGCGACTAGCGCGAAATGATGTCATCCATAAATAAACCCTTGTCGCCTGGTATCCAGAAGATTATCTTAAAGGAGTGCTCATTCCAATTTTAGAAAATTTCGTATTGTTCTAAAAAAAGCAATGCTATCGAGAACATTAAATAAGGTATCGTGGTATCCTGGAATGCACTGAACATATCTTTAATAACACTTCCTGAAAACAACATATTCGCTTCGATATTAAGGGGGGTGGTAACACAGTGCGACGTAGTCTATATGACAAGTGGGGATAGCAATTCTTGACGTACTAGCAGCCATAGGTCAGCAAACTCACTCATGAGTCGACTCACTCCGACTCACTCAGACTCAGATCGACCCGTGAGTCTGAGTCCAAGTTAGTCCGGTTGAGGAAAATTTTAGTGAGTCTCAGTCCAAGTGCGTCCGGTTGAGAAAAATTTGTGTGAGTCTAAGTCCGAGTGAGCCCGGTTGAGGAAAACTTTGGTGAGGCTGAGTCCGAGCGAGCCCTAAGCGCAAAATATATTTGTTGAGTGAGCCTGAGTGAGCTCCACCTTTAATTCCCGACCTTATCGTCCTATCTACTCATCTTCTGCGTCACTGTCAGCCTTATATCGGCCTACGTTTATATTCAAGTATATCCACACATCTAGCAAACTGCGCGGCAGACGGGTCACAAAGAAGGAACGAAAGAGACAGACGAGCGCCACTTATAAGGACTCAGACGACTCTTGCCGGTAACACTCCTACGGGGGTCAAGTGACCCACACCGATGCGTCAAGCGACTCCACAACTATTTTAAGCTACTCGTTTGAAACAAGGTACTGCGCAATGTAAACACGGACAAGGAAGTGAACGAAGACGGGCGCAGACTCGCGACTGAACTTTATTGAACAACGAAACGCACATTTATACGACACAAACCGCAAAATCATCTATGCGCATGCCAGGAACCTGCTTTCATTATCGTACAATGTTATGGAGGTATCACTGACGCAAATATCTCTTTTTTTCTTGATAAAGAAGGCCTCGGCAAGCTCACGTGCCAACTGGTTCTGACTACGCCTCAAGATTTTTGTTGTTGCCAGCAAAGGCTGGCAAGATTTCCCACAGGCAACCGACGGGCATGCGCTGCAGTGAATAGGCAAATTAGAACCTTGTCCGTTCTTTATCGAAAGCTGGTGTTCCCTTAGTCGTTCATTTATACACCGGCCCGTTTGGCCGATGTATACTTTCCCGCACGTCAGAGGGATTTCATATACCACCCCCGTCGAGCACTCGACGAACTGAGTGGCGTGGCTTTTAGTGCAAACTTGCACGCTCCTATTTCCAGAGGCGATGCGGGGGCATAGTGACGCCAGTTTGCATGGGGCAGAAAACACCATCGGCACACAATGACGATTGGCAACATTCTTCAGGTTATGTGACACTCTATGGATATAGGGGACAACTGCCGGTCGCATTTTTTCACGACTTTGACAACCCTCGATCGCACTAGCCTTGTACCTCTGGAGGAGCTTCTCCGCCACAGCAACCACGACTGCCGTAGGGTAACCAGCATTCATCAACCTGGCAATCTGAATGTTCAGGCTGTCATGCACCAGGTGAACACATGACGTTTCCAAGGCTCCCTTCAAACAAAACATGCCAATGGCCCATTTAACTGTCTTGGAATGCGCAGAATCGTACAATAACAGGTCTTTTCTGGCTCGCGGTGAGTACATCCAGCACGTGTGATCTGGTGTCACGGATAGGTTAATATCTAAAAACTGAATTCTATTCTCGTGCGGTAGTTCGAAGGTGAAGGTTCAACCTCTCCCGTGTCGTTCAAAGATCGCTAAAATATCTTGCACTGAATTAGTGTGAGTCAAACCAGGTTGTTCTTTAAAAAGTATCAGGTAGACATCTACATATCTAAAAACTTTTAGCACTATATCCTGGTCCAAAGAGCACACCAAATAACGATCAACACTGGCCAAGAAAATATCAGCTAGTACAGGCGCCACGCATGACCCAATACATATGCCCTCCCGTTGAACAAAAACCTGGTTGCCAAAAGTAACATATGTTGAATCAAGGTAAAATTCCAGAAGTAACAAAAAATTATCCAGGGTCAGACCGCTGGTGTTCTGGAACTGTACGACACCATTACTTTCGATACATGATCTAACGGCACAAAACAGGGCTTGATGGGGAATAGAAAAGAACAAGTTCTGAACATCAAATGAGACAGCGTAACCAACAGAAGACGAATCTTTTAAGAACGTGACCACTTCTCCCGAGTTCTTAATCATGAAAGGATCTTCAATCCTTAATGACTTCAAGCACTTCATAAGGAAGGTGCTGATTTCCAGTTGCCAGGTACCCCTTTCGCTAACTATGCACCTTAAGGGCTTGTCAACTTTATGCGTTTTAACAGAAAAGAATAGTTCTAGGTTATTACTCTTGCAGTTCTTAACCGCACGTGACAGTCTCTCTAATGCCAAATCTTTGCACAAGCCCTTAAGGTGCATAGTTAGCGAAAGGGGTACCTGGCAACGGGAAATCAGCACCTTCCTTATGAAGTGCTTGAAGTCATTAAGGATTGAAGATCCTTTCATGGTTAAGAACTCGGGAGAAGTGGTCACGTTCTTAAAAGATTCGTCTTCCGTTGGTTACGCTGTCTCATTTGATGTTCAGAACTTGTTCTTTTCTATTCCCCATCAAGCCCTGTTTTGTGCCGTTAGATCATGTATCGAAAGTAATGGTGTCGTACAGTTCCAGAACACCAGCGGTCTGACCCTGGATAATTTTTTGTTACTTCTGGAATTTTACCTTGATTCAACATATGTTACTTTTGGCAACCAGTTTTTGTTCAACGGGAGGGCATATGTATTGGGTCATGCGTGGCGCCTGTACTAGCTGATATTTTCTTGGCCAGTGTTGATCGTTATTTGGTGTGCTCTTTGGACCAGGATATAGTGCTAAAAGTTTTTAGATATGTAGATGTCTACCTGATACTTTTTAAAGAACAACCTGGTTTGACTCACACTAATTCAGTGCAAGATATTTTAGCGATCTTTGAACGACACGGGAGAGGTTGAACCTTCACCTTCGAACTACCGCACGAGAATAGAATTCAGTTTTTAGATATTAACCTATCCGTGACACCAGATCACACGTGCTGGATGTACTCACCGCGAGCCAGAAAAGACCTGTTATTGTACGATTCTGCGCATTCCAAGACAGTTAAATGGGCCATTGGCATGTTTTGTTTGAAGGGAGCCTTGGAAACGTCATGTGTTCACCTGGTGCATTACAGCCTGAACATTCAGATTGCCAGGTTGATGAATGCTGGTTACCCTACGGCAGTCGTGGTTGCTGTGGCGGAGAAGCTCCTCCAGAGGTACAAGGCTAGTGCGATCGAGGGTTGTCAAAGTCGTGAAAAAATGCGACCGGCAGTTGTCCCCTATATCCATAGAGTGTCACATAACCTGAAGAATGTTGCCAATCGTCATTGTGTGCCGATGGTGTTTTCTGCCCCATGCAAACTGGCGTCACTATGCCCCCGCATCGCCTCTGGAAATAGGAGTGTGCAAGTTTGCACTAAAAGCCACGCCACTCAGTTCGTCGAGTGCTCGACGGGGGTGGTATATGAAATCCCTCTGACGTGCGGGAAAGTATACATCGGCCAAACGGGCCGGTGTATAAATGAACGACTAAGGGAACACCAGCTTTCGATAAAGAACGGACAAGGTTCTAATTTGCCTATTCACTGCAGCGCATGCCCGTCGGTTGCCTGTGGCAAATCTTGCCAGCCTTTGCTGGCAACAACAAAAATCTTGAGGCGTAGTCAGAACCAGTTGGCACTTGAGCTTGCCGAGGCCTTCTTTATCAAGAAAAAAAGAGACATTTGCGTCAGTGATACCTCCATAACATTCTACGATAATGCAAGCAGGTTCCTCGCATGCGCATAGATGATTTTGCGGTTTGTGTCGTATAAATGTGCGTTTTGTTGTTCAATAAAATTCAGTCGCGAGTCTGCGCCCTTCTTCGTTCACTTCCTTGTCCGTGTTTACTTTGCGCAGCACCTTGTTTCATGGTGTACGACCGACTCGCCCAGCAACATGCATTATTGGAGTACTCATTAACTCTTGCTCTACTTTTGCGCGACTACTATTGAAAATAGTGAAGTATTCATTTTAAGCAAGTACAATAATACTTTCCGTTCTACCCAGCGGGTGAAAAAAAAAAGAATAGTACAATTTTAGCATTATTTTAATAAAACTCGACAAAACGACACACCTTTCGTAGCAAAGTAATATAGAAAGCGCGAAAAGATGGCCTGTGATTTCCAATTAAGAAGTTTAGGTATTCCTCATTTACATGCTTGTATGAGTATAGCCAACTAAAATGTGTGACTGCTGTGCATAGTGTCATATGGTGCAAAATAAACTGCAGAAATCGGCATCATGTTTCAATCTTTATTCCTTATGGTTAAGAATAAATGAAAAAGTGGTGACGGCTGAAGGCATCAGACTTGTGACTTGCTATGCTGTCGCTCCTGTTCAGCGTGAGCACCATAAAAACGGTATCTAAAAAGCAGAAGGTGATATTATGATGAGAAAATGAAATTGCAGTAAAAGTTTGCAAAATCTACACAATAAGTAGTCCACACAGACATACTGAAGGCTCATAGCAAAACAACAAATGCAAACAGGCATGGTAAGGAACCAAGTTTTTTTTTTTTCGTTATCGTGTAAAACACAACTTGCAAATAGTAGCTTTTGTAACACGTCACTTGGCGACAAACTTGCAGCACAAGATGATGTGAGCCTCTTTTAAACAACAAACGAAATTGGTTTAGGCTCCTTTGCGTGGGTGCCACTCACCTCTTTTCCTACGTCGTCTTGTCCAACCAAAGGAAATTTAGGACCGACTGCCTCGTTCGGTTGACAGGGCGAACGCCGCTGTTGATTTTCCCATCACGAGCGGTGAGGCGCCAGACCAAGCGACACCTTCGTTTCCCCGAGTGTGGCTGTCAACTGGAGTGAAGAGGCGGGAGAAATGATCCGGGATTTTGGGAATAACCAAAACATACACACTGCTTATTTGTATTTAAAACAACAATTTGTTGAACACACCGTTACTGCACACACATGTGACACGAGTGTTTCGTTCGAATTAATTTCCCAACGAAAACAAATTTTCACGTAAAAGGCAGCGGGAACATCGTTTCGCAATAGGCACTGGCTATGCACGAATGAAAGCACTTCTTTTCTGAGAAATCGCTTCAAAATTTGGTTTCAGAATAAGCACGGCTTTGCGCCAGCATATTCCAGCACCCAAGCATATCCTCCGGCAGTCAGGGGCACGCTGTGAGCGGTTACTGATCGCATGTTTTACAAACGTAACCCATCCTTAAATAGCAAACACATTTGAGTACGAGCGCCCAAACGACACCCAGCGCGCGCGGACGCCGTCTACGTCGAGATCAGACATGTAATATTGTTGCGAATATATTTATAACTTATTTACAGTGTAGGATGGTCCAGCAGTCAAGATGGCGGTTGTTTGCTTCCAGCACACCGACACGCCGTCTGCCTCTTCTTCGCACACCTCACCATAGTCATAGCTGCTACCCCGCTACATCGACCTCCGGCGGCGAAAGCGCCGACTCGGCGCCTGTTAGCAGGTGGTGGGCGAAAGGTACGGCTTCAGGCGAGCGACGTGGACGACGTTTGAAGACGTAGAGGGCGACGTAGAATTAGCGCACATAGCTCGCACATTCACGTACACTCACTTCATTCTGTTATAGCGTCATCGTAGATGTGGGCAAACCACGAAAACAGCAAAGAGAAACGAAGGAAAATCGTGCGCGGCGGTGGCCGCAACAACGCCCGCCGTCGAAAGTCTCTAGCTTTTTCACCTTACTGCGATTCGTGTCCAACTTAAGTGACTTACGCGTACGTGCTGCAAACATCCTACTATATCTGCACCTCAAACTACTGTCTTTAAGCCAAGAAAAACAATAATATATAGTGCGTCTAAGCGTTCTGTACACGGGCTTTTTTTTTTTCACGTTCCCACGCGCGGAAGCACGCTGCACACTCAAGGTGGATGGAAATGTTAGGAAGTAGACTAAAGCGCATCTCAAAACGACATCTTGCACCTTAAGCAGTGCAGACACAATGTGCTATCAGCAAAAAAATGACCCTTGATAATTGTTTGCATCGCTCATTTTATGGGAGCTTGTACAGCAACGCGCATAACGGTGTCAACCCGTTAACTGACAGCTTTAGTTGGGCATCCGCAACAGCCCCGCGGACGCAGGCTTCTGTTGGAAATGGCTGGCAGATAACTTCCGCAGAGGTGCTGCAGACGGCCAGCTAAAGCTGTATGATTAGTACCTACGAAAGCAGTACACTCATGGTTAACGGGCGCACGTTGTCCGGATCCGCAGCTCCATGAATATTCCGCCCTCCAAGCGTGACTTCGAGCACGGAGCCTGGCGTCAATGCCACCAAAGATGCGCATTTTTGTTCGAACACAAAACTGCGCGATAGGCAACTGACGCAACCCGCGCAACCAACGCGACGCATTCCAAAATACCGAGCAGACTGAGAGAGAAGGCCGACGCGCGGCGCCAGCCCGCTGGCTCCGTCGGCGAGCGAGGCGAGACGCGCCAGAACGGTGCCGAACGGCAAACGCGCGATACGTATGGCATACGACGTCGCCTTCATCACGGAAGCCAATCGAAACGCGCTTCAGGAGAGTCCCGTGACTCTCTAAATGCTAACTCTCTTTCTCTTCATCTGCCTTCCGAAAGGGGTCAAAAGGACACCCGAAGAGAGTCACGCGACTGTGACCCTCTTTTGACTCTTTTTTTTTTTAGAGTGTAGAACACCGATTATGTAAGAACGTGGTGTTAAAAAGCGTTGACACCATGATCGAAAGAGCTAATTTTACGCTAACGGACTCATGAGTCGACTCATTCAGGCTCACTCAGACTTCGATCGAGCCGTGACCCTCAGTCTGAGCGAGTCCGACATAGTAATATTTTGGTGAGTCTGAGTCCGACTGAGTCCGTTTGAGAAAAAAATTGGCGATTCTGAGTCCGAGTGAGTCTGGTTGAGCAATATTTTGGTGAGTCTGTGTCCGAGGGAGCCCTAAGCGGAAAATACATTATTTGAGTAACCCACACTTTGTTTTGCTGACCTATGCTAGCAGCCCTCTGCAGTACGCAAACAACGAGGAGTCCAGCGGCTCCGTCAGTAATATCGGTCACATCCAGGACGCAGAGTTCACAAATTCGGCGAACTGTGTAGGCTCGTCATGATAATGTCCATTGCGGTGAGGCTGGTTGGCAGGTGCTGGGCGACGAAAACTCTAAAATCGAACTAAAATATTTTCTACGTATTTCCTGGCTCCGGCGTGTGGAGAGCTTTAACACTGCATGCCAATGAATAAAAATAAAATGTCCGTTTTGCAATGCCTCAAAATCCTGTCAGTACTTCCCTAAGGGGAGCACATCCCGTAAAATGAAATGAATGTAACGTACGTGAGAACCACTATTTGCAGGGAAGACCAAACTTATTTAATAAAGACAAAATAATAAAAAAAAGAGGCTGCGGTGGTTTTGGAGACCGAATCGAATGCGATTCAAGCAGTACCAGAAATGGAGTCGAATGGAAAACCAAATTATTTTGCTTAGCTTTCGGATACAGAACAGCAATTTTTGCACTTAAAATGCGCGTTCATATATTAGTTTTCATTATATTAGTTTAAAAACCAGAACTGAAGCATCGAGCATGAGGAATAATTATGCGTATGTTCCGTGAGCACATGAGTCTTCGCCAGCAACGTAGGCTGCTGTACCATACCACGGCCACTGGATAGAAAAAAAAGATCCGACAGATCCCACGCAGTGTGGGAATCGATGTAATGCGAAGCAGCCAGCAAAGAGCTGCATACATCGCCTTGTTTGACTTTGAGCCAAATAAAATCACTCGTGCCATGCCATCTAGTTCACCGTATATCGCATGTTTGCCACGCACTCATGCATCCACAATCTGGTATATGCCATGCTAATGAGACGTATATTCTGGTATGTACAATGCATGACCTGCGGTTTATGTTCATCACGCACTCGCGTCATGCCATACCAGTTTTGGTATATATCCAGTTAACAAAACGGCCGGAAGCGAACCATGACAGTGTCATGTAAATCATACCGTACATGACATGCATAACATGATTCGCATGTTAGGAGCTGTCATTTATGTTCGTCATACAGTCACATCGCGCAATTCCAATTTTGGTGTATATCAAACGAGCGAAATGGCCGCGAGTGCACCATGAGTGTGGCATGTAAATCATGCCATACATGATATGCATATCATGGTTTTCATATTACCACCTGTCATTTATATTCGTCATACAGTCGCGACGCGCAATACAAATTTTGGTTTATATCAATCTAGCGAAACGGCCGCGATCGGACAATGAGTGTGGCATGCAAATCATGCCGTCAATAACATGCATATCATGATTTTCAAGATCCCACCTAGCATTCATGGTTGTCATACAGTCGCGTCACGCAATACCACTTTTGGTGTATATCAAACTAGCGAAACGGCCGCAAATGCACCATGAACAAATCATGTCGTACATGACTTGCATGTCATTATTTTCATGTTACCACCTCTCGTTTACGTTCGTCATGCAGTCGCGTCACGCAATACCAATTTTGGTGTATATCAAGCTCGCGAAACGGCAGCGAATGCACCATGAACGTGGCATGTAAATCATGACATACACGGCATGCATGTCATGGTTTTCATGTTACCAATTGTTGTTAGTTAGTTAGTTGTTAGTTGTCTGTTAGTTCTCATTACAATTGTTGTTCATGTTCTTCATACAGCAACATCACGTAACACCAATTTTGGTGCATATCAATCTAGCGAAACGGCCGCGAGCGCATCATGAGCAGTTCATGTCGTACATGACTTGCATGTCATGATTTTCATGTCACCACCTCTCATTTGTGTTCGTCATACAATCGCGTCACGCAATGCCAATTTTGGTGTATATCAAGCTAGCCATACGGCCGCGAATGCACCATGATTGTGGCATGTAAATCATGCCATACATGATATGCATGTCATGGTTTTCATATTACCACCTGGTATTCATGTTCTTCATACAGTCACATCGCGCAATACTGTCATGAGTAAGAGCCCCTCGGAGGCAAAAAGATGACGAAGTCCTCAAGACATTCGAAGCGGCACGAGCGCGTGCATGGAATATTACACAGAGCTCGAGGCACGCGAACCGAGCCATGAAGGAGGACGAAGAGCAATGAGCTGGCATTGTCTTCGTGGGCTCGGCGAAGGAAGGTCGCATCGCCAGCAGACGCACTGGCGACGGCAGCGACGGCAGCGACGGGCGTTCGGGTCTGCGGACGGTGACGCGGGCGTCCCGAGGTGAAGCCGGCAAAATCGACGACGTTCGAGCAAGGCACCTCGGCGATGCAGTGGCCGCGCCCCGCAAGTACGGACGTTCCCGGCGCAAGACCCCTTCCGAAGCAAGCCACCGAAGGCAGTCCCCGGAGGGCCACGTCAGCGGTGGAACGCCATGCCAGGCGAAGGACCCGACGACGACGTTAGGCCTAACGGGTCTAGCAGGCAAGCCTCGGTGGACGACGACCTCTGTTGACAGGCGACGGCTAACTTGTCACACAAGATAGTCGAGGGCGACTCGCGGAGGAGATCGACGGTGACTGGACTTATGCACAACGAGGTCGAAAGCATCAAGTAAGAGCGACGCAACGAAGTAGCGATCGTGATGATAGGCTGGTGAACCTATGTTAGCAGGAGAGGACTGTGAGAAAGATTTAATGCTTAGATTGAAGAGATTGTTTAAGTTTGCTTATTGTTGCTTGTCATTTTTGTATATTTGTATATTTTTGGGGTGTCGTGGCTTTGTGTGATAAATGTTGTTTGCCAATAACCGAGTCTTTGACTGAGCCCATCGCACCGGGCCACACCCGAAATTCGTGACAATTGGCGAGCCTGCCAGGATTCAATTTCCTGTCCGTTACGGATTTCGGAGCTCTGGCAATGGACTTCGTCAAGATTCTGAGCTTAGCGAGAGACCGAGGCTATTCAAAAGAGGAGGCGTTGGAGTTTCTTGAAATAGAGCAAGAGCGTGTTCGAAAAGAGAGAGAGCTCGCGCGAAAAGAGCTCAAAGATAAACTCGAGGTAAAACGCGCCCAAGCTCAAGAAGCCTACGCTAGAGATAAGGAGCTGCTAGAACGTAAACCGCGATTGGCTCGAGACACAGCGGGCATTAGACTGAAGGAAGGAATGCCCACAGGGGTTTCAAGAGCAGTTAGTATGGGTGATGTTCATTGTTGTGCTGGAGTTGAGCAATTGGGTGGCGAGCACGCGTTTAGGGTAAATCGGAGCACTCATTTAAGTAATGAGCTGAAGGAAAAGGGCTCAGATGTTGCCTATAGTTGGAGTAAGGCCACGGTTAGTGAACAGTATGCCGATGTTGTTGAACAGGGCACGGAGGAAGTGAACGCGACGCATCCAGGCAATAAAGGGATAGAACATTGCTATTCGGTGATGTGCATGCCAGTTGAAAGAACACGAATTCAGCGTTCACAAGATATAATTCCAGATGGTAGCAGGATTAACGGCGTGCTGGAAACGCATGGTGTTAAATGCTTAAAACTGGACGAAATGGAGACACCACCGAAACCACCTAAAACTGGTCGTATTTGTCAGCAGGACGCAAGGAGGGTCGCCAAAGTTGCCAATGGCAGACGCGTAAGACGAAAAGAAAAGAATGCTCCGAAAACGTGTAAAGTCGCTTATAACTACCTGGCTGAAAATAGAGTGGGTCAAGGAACCAGTAACAGACATCTAGGTAGGACGCAGCCTGGGAAAGTTGATCCGAAGAAGCGTCGGCTAAGTAAGAGTAGGAACACAGGCAGCCGCTGTAGGAAGCGTTCTAGAGGACATGTGAATAGACGCAGGAAGAAGTTGAAGAAGACGCGGAACGTGAAAAAGCATAGGTTTAAGTAGGTCGTATCGAGCTGGTGGCTGCTCTGTGGAAAAAAAAAAAACTTAAAGTGGAATAAGTTATATGCAGACAAACGGGTGACTTTATTCTGAGTAGTGCTCTGTGAACCATGAATTTCTGAACATTTTTGAACAGTGAAGGCTGCGTATTGTGTGTAGTTCTGCTTTTTGTGTGCGTAGCCATATAGTTTTTCGGACGATGAACTGCTGGACATTGTAATGTGTTCAGTGTAGTGTTTTGGGATGTGTTTCCGTAAGTGCGTGGTGATGACCAGTGAGTGAACGCAAGTGTGAACACAAGGCAAGCAAAAGGAAGTGTGAAGTCACTGACCAAGGTTATGGCAAGCGATAGATGGTGGCAAGAAGCAGTTTTTTGAGAAAAAACTCTTGGAAAGGGGGGGCGTATGTCATGAGTAAGAGCCCCTCGGAGGCAAAAAGATGACGAAGTCCTCAAGACATTCGAAGCGGCACGAGCGCGTGCATGGAATATTACACAGAGCTCGAGGCACGCGAACCGAGCCATGAAGGAGGACGAAGAGCAATGAGCTGGCATTGTCTTCGTGGGCTCGGCGAAGGAAGGTCGCATCGCCAGCAGACGCACTGGCGACGGCAGCGACGGCAGCGACGGGCGTTCGGGTCTGCGGACGGTGACGCGGGCGTCCCGAGGTGAAGCCGGCAAGATCGACGACGTTCGAGCAAGGCACCTCGGCGATGCAGTGGCCGCGCCCCGCAAGTACGGACGTTCCCGGCGCAAGACCCCTTCCGAAGCAAGCCACCGAAGGCAGTCCCCGGAGGGCCACGTCAGCGGTGGAACGCCATGCCAGGCGAAGGACCCGACGACGACGTTAGGCCTAACGGGTCTAGCAGGCAAGCCTCGGTGGACGACGACCTCTGTTGACAGGCGACGGCTAACTTGTCACACAAGATAGTCGAGGGCGACTCGCGGAGGAGATCGACGGTGACTGGACTTATGCACAACGAGGTCGAAAGCATCAAGTAAGAGCGACGCAACGAAGTAGCGATCGTGATGATAGGCTGGTGAACCTATGTTAGCAGGAGAGGACTGTGAGAAAGATTTAATGCTTAGATTGAAGAGATTGTTTAAGTTTGCTTATTGTTGCTTGTCATTTTTGTATATTTGTATATTTTTGGGGTGTCGTGGCTTTGTGTGATAAATGTTGTTTGCCAATAACCGAGTCTTTGACTGAGCCCATCGCACCGGGCCACACCCGAAATTCGTGACAAATACCAATCTTGGTGTATATCAATCTAGCCAAACGGCCGCGAGTGCGCCATGAGCGTAGCATGTAAATCATGTCGTGCATGACATGCATGTCATAATTTTCATGTTACCACGTGTCAATTATGTTCGTCATACAGAAATGTCTCGTCGTGCCAGTTGTCATATATATACATTCATTTAAACCGCTGCGAGCGGCCCGAGATCATGTCAGGTAAATCATGCTGCACATGACATGCGTGTCATGATTCGCACATTAGGACCTGTCATTATGTTCGTCATGAACTCCTGTCACATCATACTAATTTTGGTATTTATGAAATTAACGGAACGACCGCAAGAGCCCCAAGGCCGTGGAAAGTAAATCATGCTGATCATGACATGCATGTCATGATTTTCATGTTATGACCTGTCATTTATGTACGTAATACGATCATGTTATCCCATACCAATTTTGGTATACATCCGAATAACGAAACGGCCAGGAGAGCACAAGGCCGTAGGCGGCTAGATAGATAGATAGATAGATAGATAGATAGATAGATAGATAGATAGATAGATAGATAGATAGATAGATAGATAGATAGATAGATAGATAGATAGATAGATAGATAGATAGATAGATAGATAGATAGATAGATAGATAGATAGATACGCTCAAAGTCGCAGAAGTTCGCTAAGAAATGCTGCGCATTTAAAAGCGAGCGTTTTCATACAGCGGCCGTGACCGCACACAAGCAAGCGCTTATGTTTTGTGGCAACACCATGCTATCGGAGGTGAAAATTTTCGTAGATCTACAGCACTTTTTCGTATATTTACTTTTTAAATTTTATTTACAGAAATACTGCAGACCGCATGGCCCAAGCAGGAGTGGGAATATAAAAGTATTATAAACACTGATGCACAAAGGTGGAAAACAAGCAATAATAATAATAATAATAATAATAATAATAATAATAATAATAATAATAATAATAATAATAATAATAATAATAATAATAATAATAATAATAATAGAGTTTTTAAAAAGTCAGGGCAATACAAGCGGCAAACAAGGTAATATGGTTAAGTGAGTGCGAATACGGGAACTGTGAAGCAAATACTCAGGTGAACTAAAATAGAACCAATTCTAATTAACAGTAGAAAAGCAGATTGCGTACAAGGTGACCTAGGAGGAGGCACTCGACGGTGCTATGAACAACAGGTGGTCATGTCACAGGTTATTCCAATCTGTAATTGTCTGCGGAAAGGATGAGAATTTAAGTGCATTAGTTCTGGCAAAATAAGGAGTTAGAGAAAGTGTATGAGGATATGATGAGTGCGCCGGGATGTAAGTGGCAATACGTCTGGTGCTGGGTCGAGCTCGAGCCTGGTGCAGTAATAACAGTCAGTTGCTTACTTCGAACATTCGCAGACCATTCGAAAAATATTCCTACTTAACGAATACCGGCAATTCGATTCGAAGACCGAATTGAATAGGACACTGTCCCGTTCGATATTCGACTTTTTCTAATATTTTCAGAACCTTAAACCGATCTTTTAAAAAGCCT
Organism: Rhipicephalus sanguineus; assembly: GCF_013339695.2. Taxonomy (NCBI): domain Eukaryota; kingdom Metazoa; phylum Arthropoda; class Arachnida; order Ixodida; family Ixodidae; genus Rhipicephalus; species Rhipicephalus sanguineus. The sequence continues at coordinate 129,564,482 of NC_051186.1, read as the reverse complement.
GATGCAATTTCCGCTACTTCTGCGCTTCGAAAATTTCCGCTCCTCAGAAGTCCTGCAAGTGCTGCCATGCAGCGGCGCAAACGCGATACCCATGGTCTGCCTCCGAGATCTCTTACATCGTAGTTCGCGCAATCGTCAATGCGCGTCCCCAGACCTCTGAGACTGTTGTGAAAAATAATTGCCAATCTCAGAGGCATTAATTTGTAAATCTTATTTCTTCCCTCACACACTCGCTAACGTAACGACCGCTAACAACACAATAACAAATGAAAATCTTGAAGGCCACGCTTTAGTGTGCTCCAGGCCCCGAAACGCCATCATGGCGGTGATGATGGATCTTTTAGCCACTAGTGTCTCTGGTTCTTACAGTACCACACTCACGGTGTCATTCACTTTTTTTACAGTGCTACACAGCCTCTGAGATTTGGCGTTTGTCACTCTGCCGGATAACTTTGCGCGAGAGATGTGCCGTTGAGGTCATGTTACTTTACAAATCTCAGAGGCGAAGTTATTACATTTTTTTCTTCGTGTATTTTTGTTTAAAAACTACACTCTTAATTGGAATTTTAGAGGCCTCTTTTTCAAATTTTGATAAAAAAAAATATAAGGGCAAAATTTAATTTTGGGGAACATGTAGCGCCACCCTTGAGTAGCAATCCACACAACACAGCACCTATTTTACACTACGCTTGTTAGGTGGCGCCACCATACCAATTATTTAGTAGAAAGCGCTTAATTTATGCAACATAAAGCATCATGTCTAGACCAGAATTCAGAGAGAAACGAAACAAATGATGAAACGTATGATCGCTCGACATGATTTGCAGTGTGCGGGCCAAGTCCTTTGATTAGCTATCGTCAAATAAGGAGGGAACTGGAAAAAAGAAAAAGAGGCAATAGTTGTTGAATTCTCTCAGCGGACATTTAATGTTCGCATGCATGATTTCTTACAAAATGACTGTTCTGACGCCTTCCTGCGAACATATTTTATAGTAGGAAGGCTTAGAGATAGTTCAGTTTGAAATTGAGGAAATATGCGACTTCCCCGAATGTGCAAAGTAGTGATGACCATGGAGCTGCGAATTACGTCAGGTTACATCTGATCCATGGCATAGCCAGAGAAAAGGAACCCCCATGCACCCTAAATAATACTTATATATATATATATATATATTATATATATATATATATATATATATATATATATATATATATATATATATATATATATATATATATATATATATATAACTGTACAGGGCTTCCCCCTGTTTGATGGACGCGCATCAAAACACGCTGCTGACGCGTCCTTCATCGAGAATGAATGAACGAACGCAGCCGTGCATCAACTAAAGAATGCTTGGAAGCGCTGGAGTAGCGGAGCGCGAGCGCGCGTCTATTTCATATTTGGCGTTTCGCGCGCTTTTGTTTTCTTTCTGGAAAAAGCAACCAGGCAGATTCGAGAAAAAAATAAATGCTTGATTCTAGGGTTATCTCAGGTGAGGTACATCATAAAGTTAATATTTTACCGATTCGAGCAAGAATAAAAAAGTTGGCTAATTCAAGTTAATTGACTAACTAGCGCTAAGTCATGAAGAATATGCAGGTTGTATCATAGGCGGAGAGTTTTCATTTTACCGGTGGGTGCGGGGGGCCCGACTTGCTCTTCCCCATTTCTCACTCTCCCCGTAATAAATAAATAAATAAATAAATAAATAAATAAATAAATAAATAAATAAATACATATATATATATATATATATATATATATATATGGGAAAGAGGTATACGCTTCTAAAAAACTTTATTTGTCGACGTTTCGATCGGAGACCGATCTTCATCAAGACGAAACTTATCAGGCTTCGATGCGCTTTTATATCGTTGTCCTCCGAGCCGAGAGAGAGACACAAAAAGTTAAAAAAAAGTTCAAGAAAAAGTAAGTGAAAAAAGTGAAAAAGAAATTGAAGACAAAGAAAACAGAGTCGTGAACAGACCATGTGCACATACTTAGACATGCTAACAATACGTGTTTTCTGGGGAAAAAAAAAAGGCCAACAAAGTCAGCTCAACTGTCTGTTCACGACTCTGTTTTCTTTTTCCTCAATTTTGTTTTTTACTTTTCTTTTGCTAACTTTTTTTTACTTTTTTTTACTTTGTCTCTCTCTCAGCTCGGAGGACGACGATATAAAAGCGCTTCGAAGCCTGGTAAATTTCGTCTCGATGAAGATCGGTGTCCTATCGAAACGTCCACAAATAAACAGTTTTTTAGAAGCGTGTACCCTTTTCCTATTTATTTTACGGCAACCGAAGACAGATTCTTCTTAATCTACGTATATATATATATATATATATATATATATATATATATATATATAGAGAGAGAGAGAGAGAGAGAGAGAGAGAGAGAGAGAGGAGGGAGGGCGTCCAACTTCCAAATTAAAGAATTTAATATAACTTTAGTCTCTTAGGTGCCGATACCGCGATATCATTATGACCATCTGTAAGTGGGAGACTCCAGATTTATTTTTGAATTTACACAAAGACATCGATACACCTCGTAACTATTTGCTTAAAGCGAAAAAAGGCCTTATAGGCTGCTACTCGTTGACTGCATCGCATAAAATCGATTCCCACAATGCGTGGGATCTGCCGAATTTTTTTTTATTAACAGGCTTTACTTTGTTAAAACATGCACCAGACAGGAGAAAGTAGGCTAACGCTGGCACGGGAAGCTTTTATTATGCTAGTGAATTCAATTCAAGGTGGTCGTAAGTAATTCTCAGATGGTAGCAAATATTATTTGCTACCACTACACTTTGTGCGAAGCTGCGGTTACGAATGTTTCCGCCAAAGGTTGTTTTCTGGGCGAGTAATAGAGTTGCTCGTTGGTGACCGAACACATAGTAAAACCCTTTAGTGACAAATAAAAAATGCGCACCATCTTTTCTCAGCCCTTTAATAGGCAGGCATGCAGAAGGGTACCAATTTGTAGACAACCAAGAAATTTACAAGAAAATTCGACGACGCAAACCACCGAGAAGAAAAGGCGAAAGAAAAGAGCGTCACGCACCAACTAGCCCAACAGCAAGTTTTACGAAACCAAGAAATTACCCGTCTTTTATTGGCGAGTAGGTTTATGCGAAATCATTCACTGACTGACTGTGTCGGGATTGCTTTGTATTCTCAGTGGTATTTTTGTGTCCTCAAAACCATTCGCTACGGGGTTCAAGGCATTTAGAGCGCAGCTCGTCGGCGTCCCTTCCCGCGTTGAGCGGCGTCGCCGTTGGCGTCGGCAGCGTAACCGATAGCGCGAATGAGGAGGAAAGAGAGCGATCGCGGAGTCTGTCGATATTACAAGCCACTGGCCTCAAACCTCGCTTTCATCCTCCGTCCTGCGCGCTGGCCCCTCGGTCAGAGCTCGTGCACATGCAGGGCCGGCACGTGCACTGCGGCTGGCTTCGCTTGTCGTAAGGGGGCTGTCGGCGTTTCGCTTGTTTCGCGACGCCTGCAGTGCACCGAGCGGTGTGCGTATGACTCGCGCGCTGGCAGTTTCTGTGGCAATATATAACGAATGTTACATTGCTACAACTGCGGATAGTCAAAACTTCAAACACAGCTGGCGTTGCCCGAACACGAGGCTGCGCGCAGAATTCGCATTAGGCAGTATCGTAATCGCCGGTGAATTTTTAAACTTGTCACATAGCTTAAGTCGTCGCTTCAATTGTTCATCAACACAACATATTCTGCACGTATAAAAACCGTTTGAGAGGCATTTTCCATTGAATGTTTGACTTGTCACTGGCCCATGAGCCGAATTTTAAAAGCCTGAAATGAAAACGAAGCGCGCATAAACAGCCCCCTGTGAAATAGCTGCCAGACAGGACGGCCAACAGTATGTTGTCAATGGACGGGGACCTAAGCCAAGCTCTTAAAAAATATCCTGGGCCGGCGCCAGCCAGGGGGGGCTCAGCCCCCCCCATGAGGCAGTCCGGTGGGGGCCCAAGCCCCCTAGCCCCCCCGTGCTCTCCGCCTATGGGTTGTATGTAGAGACAACTACCATTAAGATACAAATGGTAGAGCTTCCCAAGAGCGTATGGTGTGGTGACCCGAGAGGATGCGACCGCGATGCGGCAACTGCAGGCCAACACTTTCCCCAACCTACACTTCCTCCACATCCTCCATCCAACTTCCTACCCTGACAAATGCCCTGGCTGTGGTGCGGTACCGACGTTATTTCACGTAACGATGGAATGTCAGCGTCCACCAGCCAGGCGCTATCCCATCTCCTCTCCTATATTCCAACCCTTCAAGACTGGGAGGCCATGCTGCGTGACGGAAGCCCGAGTGGCCAGCGGGCGTTGGTCGGTCGGGCACGAGACGCGGCAGCGGCTGTTGGAGCTCTGGACTGAGAGCCCCACCCGACAGTTCTCAATACTTCTAATAAAAGTTTTCTCTCTCTCCCTCTCCCTGGAGCGTATGGTTTTTTTGTTACTAAATCTTGGTCCAACGAAGCTGGGACAGTCGGTATATACATATATATATATATATATATATATATATATATATATATATATATATATATATATATATATATATATATATATATATATATATATATATATATATTTATATATATATATATATATATATATATATATATATTGCTGCGCGGATGTGCCAGTGGCGATTCCGGGCTCGATCGTCGGCTCCGCGATGGAGTGCGAAGCATGCAGTTCGTGGTATGCCTGCTGCTGGTCTTCGCCCCATGCGAAGGGGATATCTTCCCTGTTGTGTCAATGGCCATGCGATGCGCAAAAAATTGGCAGTAAACCAGACGTAAGAGGTATTGGGCGCGAAGAAACGTCGCTCTGATGTTTTGTGTGATGACGTAGGGAAACTGGCCACGATATATATATATATATATATATATATATATATATATATATATATATATATATATATATATATATATATATATATATATATAATATATATATATATATATATATATATATATATATATTTTTTTTTTTTTTCCCGCAACTGCGAACAACTTCGCAACAGCATAATCACAGACGCCATCAGACGCGCAGAAGAGCTCGATCGTTCAGATCTGCTGAGTACTAACAAAAGATCCAAACATAGTTCGCGGACTAACCTAATTTTGACGCATGCGGCCTCAGCTCCAAATGTCAACCATATTTTAAAGAAACATTTCAACATTTTAATACAGAGTGAGCGGCTCAAAGGAATCTTTACAGAACAACCACGCGTGGTTTACCGACGATCGCGGAACCTTCGTGATCTACTAACCTCATCTAAAACCACGTGTTTACCTCATGAAGGCTGTCATCCCTGCAACAAACCACGTTGCAAAGTGTGCGCGCACATGAATACATTTAAAACGGTTTCAAGCAGCTCATCCAGCTTTTCATTAAAAATAAATGGTGACTACACATGTGACAGTACCAACGTCGTCTACCTTCTCGAGTGTTCAACATGTAAAGCTCAATACATAGGTCAAACAGAGACAAGCTTCAGAATTCGCTTTAATAATCATCGTGCACACGCCGTAAGCCTCCCCAATCTACCACTGTCGAAGCACGTCAGTACGCCTGGCCACGGTTTCGACAAAATTAGGGCCACCATTATTCAGTCCGGCTTCAAGACAAATCACGATGGGGAAGTGAGGGAATCCTTCTTAATCCACAAGTTTAACACCATTCGTTCAGGCATCAATGAAAACGTAGGAAAGCTCACCTGTCTCGCACCCTAACAAAACGGCTTCTTAGATTAGTAAAATGTTTTAATGTATGTATGTATTAGTCATTCGTGGTTTCTTTACTTCAGAGCTCTTTTTACATGTCCTGCTGACCACACTGTGTCCCACGTGTTGATGCACAAGGAAAATTTGAAACTTGTATGTTCATGTACCCATCGCATGTCAGTCATGTTAACACAATCTTTTTGACAGATTACCAGTTGTTTATCATTAATATTTTGTTCGATTGTCCTTGATGCTGTACCGATAGTTCAACACGTGAGCCCATAAAAGCGGCTGCATTGTAACAGACCTACTTACTCTGACGAAGGCCGTGCCACGGCCGAAACGTTAGTAAAGGCATTTTTTCCTTTTCAAAACGTGCTACCTGCAAGTTCATTCAATATATATATATATATATATATATATATATATATATATATATATATATATATATATATATATATATATATATATATATATATATATATATATATTGCATAAGTTCACGTTCCTTGAATCCGGAGAAACTGGACACAGCGTGGCCCCTTTCTTAAATGAATATTATTACCACTTTCAAACAAGAAAGCTTTGTGTATGTTACTATGGCTTCGTCGCTCATCTCCAAAAATGGCGCTAAAGTGCAGACGTTATCGTCTGCTTCACGACTTTAAAACTAAACGCATCACTTTTCTGGTTTTTTTTTTTTTTTTTGTCGTTGCATTTACACTTCAATAAACAAAATGTTACTTGATTGCACATTCCTTTGTATTTTATGTCCCCTCCACGTCACGTTTCGCAAGCATTTCATGCGTTTGCGTCATCATTGTGTACACGCGACGCCTACGTCAAATTAGACAGAAAATGGCAGAAGTCCAGAATAGCACCCCCTATTTCTTGTCGTGCGTTTAGCGCTCCATCTACGTAATCGACCGAGTAGAAGACGCTCCAATCGTTGTAATCTTCTTAGTTCCATGTTGCACTTATAGATCTAACTCTGTTGAAAAATGAAAAAGAAACGGCAGGAAGGGGAATTAGCTGGAAGCTTGCGATGAAAAAATCCGTAAACACTGGGTGCGTGCTCGAGCCGACGTTTCGACAAGTGGACAGTTCCAGCCTTGATGAAGACAAGTCCACTTGTGGAAACGTCGGCACGAGCACCCACCACCTGTTTACGAATTTTTTAATCTCTTGAAAAAAGTGTCATATAATCAAATGTTCATCGCGTGCCGAATTTTTTCTTACGTGCTACACTTCTCGTCGTTGGAAGAACATTGCCCTAAAAATGTGGCCGCTTACCATTGCAAAAGCAAATAAAGAAAGTTCGGGCTACGTCCAGCAGAGGTGTACATGCAACAATGGGCCGTGCCAAAGGCAAAATAGTCGAGTCTATTTTTCTTCCGGTGGACAGCATTGCGAGCGCAAGAGCACGTGCTTGTGTCTAATGACCACGGCTACTTTTGTCCTCCTCTCCCAGCGAGGGGTGCACGTGTAACCGCTTCATGGTTACACGTACCGTAGCCGCTTCACAATGGGCCGTCAGCAACGGGCTCGCTTCTGACAGCTTCGCATATTTATTTATTTACAGGATACCTGCGTTGCCTCAAAGGCGTTATCGCAGGGGAGACATCTGTAGGATCATCTGTTACAAGTTTTACAGTGAAAAGCAAGAAAAATATATGAAACAAGGTTAGCATCAAGATAAACAATGTGAAAGGACAATAGGTTAGCATGTTCAAAGGTAACAGAAAGTTGAAACAAAAACTAGCACACTTACACATTATTGTAAACACAGTCGGGAATAAAAATAATAATTGTCAGGCACAGAAACGTAGTCTTCCGGTAACAAATTCCAATCTCGTACAGTTTGTGGAAAAAAAAAGGACCTGGAAAAATGATTTGTGTTGCAACTGTATGCGTGTACTTTCTTGGAGTGGTCGTGCCTAGTCGAAACATAGGATGATTCTGACAGGTAGGTGTGGCTGTTAATGCCTGTTTGATTATAAAAAATACGGTGGAAAAATTTGAGCCTTATGTTTTTCTACTAGCTGTTAAAGTTTCCCAGCCCAGCAATGCTTTTAATTCAGTGACACTTTGGAAAGGGTTGTAGTTACTGGAGACGAATCGTGCAGCCTGATTTTGAAGCTTTTCTATTGCTTTTATCAAATAGTCCTGGTAAGGGTCCCAGATCGTAGAGACGTAATCTAGGATAGATCTAACATGTAAAAAGTATAGTGTTTCTTTGACATCTTTGGACGCTGATTTGAAATTCCTGCGAATAAAAAACATTTTACTTGCTTTAGATATTGTGTGTTTCATATGTTCGTTCCATTCAAGTTTCGGCGTAAAGTGCACACCGAGGTATTTGCACTCTGGGACTGTGTTTATCGTTGTGCCTTCAATTGTGTATTTTCTTTGATGTTCCAATTTCTTGTTTGAAAAGCGGATATGATTACATTTGCTAATATTCAAGCTCATCTGCCACCGCTGACACCAATTTACTATTTTATCAAGGTCGGTCTGCAGGATTGTTATATCTGATACAGAATTAATTTCTCTGTAGACGACGCAGTCGTCTGCAAATAGTTTAATGGGAGACTGTATGTCATCTACAATATCATTAGTGTATATGAGGAACAACAGTGGCCCCAGAACTCTGCCCTGGGGCACTCCTGATGATATTGTTATGTATGATGAGCTACAACCATTAAGGACTACACACAGTTTACGACCGTTTAGATAGTTACAAATCCAGTTTTCGGTTTTATTGTGTATGTTTAAGCCCCTTAACTTAGTATTTAGCAGGCGATGGCATACTGTGTCGAACGCCTTCCTGAAATCAAGGAATAGTGCGTCGACGTGTTTAGTATTGTCAAAGGATTTATCTATATAGTGTTGAAATTCAACTAATTGAGTATTGCATGAGTGACCGTTACGAAATCCGTGCTGTGACGCAGCGAAAAAACTGATTAATTCGAGGTATTTAAATAGCTGACTGTATATTATGTGCTCACCAGTTTTCTGTCTCCTGATTTAAAGATCGGATTAACAGCCGCGATTTCCCAGTCCTGTGGAACCAACCCAGTCTTATAAGACATTTGAAATACAATACATAGATACTGTGCGATAATACCATGACATCAAAACCGAATCGCGGCTGCTCCGACCAGGGGACATGCTTATATTAACGAGATGAGATTAAAAAAAAAGCAAAAAATTCTAATTGGGACCCTAGCACTCACGAGCCCGAAAGGGGAGAGCCTCTTAGAGGGGGTATTTACCGCAAGAGCGATTACAAACCCGGATGTGCTGGTGAAAAGACTTACGAAAAAGCTCTTCTGTATGAAGGTCCGTCGATAAAGTATATTTGAGGAAAAGTGTCAACGCGTTCCCACCGTTGACGGGCTCTTCCACAGACGCGAAGCACGGAAAATTCGATATTGTCCCATATATCTATTGCTAGCGATCCCAGATTTCATTCCCCGATGTCCAGAAACAGAAGCGACAGCCATTTTAGCGGCCCGCGCGTAGTTATTACTGAACATTGCTTTAATTACGTGCCACGCGACGCTAGAAGCGAGAGATCAGCAGCGTTTCCGAACAGACGACGTCCGCCGATGAATCGCCGCCACACTTTCAGGCTGCCGATTGGCCTAGACGTCCCTCTGCGGAGAGCGCGTTTTGCCGTCGAGTCGACTTGCCCAACAGAAGCTGCGTCGGCACCGTACATGGCGTCATGGCTTGTTCGGGACGCACGCACGTGGTCCGTGGTTGTGACTTTGGAGGCCCCATGATCAAGCTGCACATGTTTTGACGCGCCGGCAGCGCGATTGCCAGTGCTAGACGCCCCCAAACCCGGGACTCTGGCGCAGTTTGGCGCAATTTCCGTCGATATTATCGGGATGGCGCAGTAAATCCAATTTGGCGTAGAAGGCGCAGCAGTGGAATCACTGCATATTGGAAATACTAATGAACTTTCTTTTCTTCTTGGTTTAACACTCGAATAGCCTCTAATGGAATCAGTGGCCCTGGATACGATCAAGTCGACCACCCGATGCGAAAGAAAAAAAAATGGCGAAGCTTGCACTGAATCGCGCAAGGCTTGAAGCTGCGAAGCTGGACGGAGTCTGATCTGGTTGTTTCTAGATTGTTACTAGGCTTTAGCTGGCTGATGCTAGGTTGTTTCTAGGCTGCTTCTAGGTTGTTGCTATGCTTTAGCTAGGTCATGCTAGGTTGTTTCTAGGTTGCTTCTTAGCGCGCAGAGGTTCGAGTTAAACCACAGACAGACACAGACACGGCACGGATGTCCAAACTCCAGAGACAGAAACTCGCGCTGAAACCGAGCGTTCGCACCTTGCATGGATCTACGGGAACGTCGTCATTCGCGTAGGGCTTCCATCGCTTCGGGGTCTTCTCGCAGCCGCGTTGCCTTTCCCGTTTCCTAATATTCTCTCGTTGCACGCACCGCTGAAGCACTCCGTACAGATGCTTCAGCGATGCTGAAACGGATGCCCACGGTGTTTATCGCTGGGTTAATCCCGACGGTTCATTAAAGCTTTTGTCATTTACTGGTTACGTCTGTCTAGAAATCTTAATTGGTGTTTGCCGCCCATCGGCAGCCTTCTTCAGTTTTAGTGGACCGGCGGTGAGTAGTGCGATCTGCCCAATTTCTGTGGTACATACCCGTTCATGATGATGACAGCTTTTTGCACGCTTTGTACACTGTCGTCCTTTATGAAAGGGAACATGCGAGCGCGTGGCCTGCTCTCTGCGGCGGCTGCCTCCAGCGCCATCAACCGACAGCTGAAGAAAATACGTCCGCTTCTCGCGTCCTCTACTGGCGAACAAGATAACGAGTCATGGCCGGTGGGCAATAGCTGCTAGATCAGGCTCCCTCTCCACTCGCGAAAAGATTATACTGTTTGCGCTCCCGCCTTTCGCAATACAGACACAACATTAATTAAAATTTTGACAAACATTTCGAAACATTTTTTTCGCTTCATGTTTCTTACGTAGAAACATCATCTTCGCTGGTATCACGGCCAGGTTGCTTTGATTGTGTGTGGCGTTATAGCACGATGATGAAATGAACTTTATTTGGTCCTGGAGAACCCCGATCAGCAAATGCGGATAAACTAAAGGACACAGTCCTGCCTCTGGCGACAGACCAGTACTTTACGGGTAAGTGGGATTCTGCCTGGAAGGCAATCTTCCCCGGCGTTCAGAGATAGATTCGAAAAAGCAAACCTTCACATGAATACATTGTTTTCGCCTATATAGCTCTAGTTTAGGCGAAGCGCCGAGACAGAGCTTTATTTCAGCCGTGCCCTCGATTTGTCGGCAGCAGACGACGCGCTAGACGTTGCGCGAAGCAGTGATTGCCCATCGGTCATGATTCGTTATTTTGTTTGCCATTAGATGAAGCCAGAAGCAAACGTGTTTTCTTTAGCTGTAGGTTGATGGCGCTCTATCGGGGTCCAGCGCTGGAGTTTCCGCGGACAGGGTACGCCGCCCTGCCGGGCACGGCCGGAAACACTCGGGCATACAAACAAATACGACTGGCTGCTGACGTGAACCATGCCGCCGTGCGCGATCATCAAACGAAGAAAAAGAAGCGTCGAGACCGGCGGTATTGTATCCACAAATGCCACAATCAAAAATGTCTTTAATAACTGAAAAAAAAAAATAGTCCAGAGCATAGTTGACTCCCTTCGGCCTTGCTTTCCCCCGATACACATGGGTTGGCGCTCTGGAAAACATCACAAATCTTTTATTTGAAACTGGCCTTGAAAAAGTTAAAGAAAGCACATGACAGCTTAGGTTGCGTAAGCATCGTGCCGTACATTACACATACCGTATTTACTCGATTGTAACATGGCCACGATTGTAACGCCAGGGGTGACATTTCATTACGTGCATGAAGTAAAAATAGAATTTCCGTATTCCATTGTAACGCGAGGGTACCCTTTAGGATGTAAAAATCTAGAAAAAAAAACTCGCGTTACGTTCGAGTAAAACGGTATTATACGTCACTGTCACGTGCACAGCTCTAGACGGGTTACAAATCCATGACCGCTAAAAAAACCGTATTGTCTACGCATGTTCCATTGCTGATCACACACTGTATGTCAAACTCGGAACCACCACGAAGTCAATTACCGCTAGGTTCGTCAAGGGCATTTTTTTAAGTATCAGGCTTAGACGACGGCCGATCGCAAGTTTGCAAACGGTCTGCAGACCTGCGACATGTTTGTATTTGCGCTAACACCACTGATCTCCCCTTTACACCGGCCTTTTTACATTTATTTCACGCTTCACCGTCAGCTTCAAGAACGTTTTTTTTTTAACTGTAATACGAGCATTTAGTGGGCACATGCAAGCCGTTAAAAACACCGTAAAGCAAAGCGTGTAGCGAAACAGCTTCTGTAATATAGTACGAGAGCTGCAACTACAGATTACGTAAATGTGATGTGCTCGCTCAAAACAGCTGTCACTCACTGGGCTGGATGTTCTCAGTGCTGCCTGAGGCACTAATTTTATTTCAAAGCGGGCGCACAACGAGCACACTACATACACCGTCGAGCTTGCTAGCGCAATTTGAACACACTTACCTGTAAGTTTACGTCGTGCGGTGCTTGACACTTCGCCGAAAGGTCGCAAGCGCCGTCTCTTCGAAAAACAGCTTCTTCCACGTCATAGACATACTTCGCATTGGACAGCTTGCATCCTTTCGACAGCACACTCTCGCGAAGGTACCCGTCCGCACACATCACATCACTGAAACCGCAGCGGAGAATAATCGGTGGCATTGCTGCTCGCCCGCTGCGCCACAGTGCAGCGAAGTGTCCCGATCTTCGCTAGTCTTGCGCGTTCCGTAGTACAGACGCCCGTTCTTTTAACCTGAACGCGCGAGCGTCGACCGGCGAGTTGATGAGCGCCGCACAATGGAGCGCAGCGACGAAATGAACGAGAATACGCGCATGCGCGCCATGAGCAATCCTGGGCAGCTGTCGTCTGCTAGGCTTTTACGATAACTGGACACCACGCCCGCTTTACTCTCTTTTCCTCTGGCAGCCCAGGCGGCATCCTTGATTCTACGCGAAGCGCATTCCCGAGAAATCGGATGAAAGGCGTTATAAAAGCGAAGCGCAACAGCAACGACATCTGATCGGAATATTTCGCTTATCAATTCACATCTTTCTGCAAATACAGAAAATAAGGGGGTACCACGTGACACTTCATAACCTTTTCTCAGCGGTGTTTAGAAAAGAGAACAAAAGGCGATAACGGACAAAAAATGTCGGCAGCTTGCGCTAGTGGTGCGCGGCTGCAATGACAGCGGAGCTTGCGGCCGATCTAGCTCATGAGCAAGGTCTTAATTAACATGGTGATAACTAGCAATGCATAAATTACCATGATCTTAATTAGGAAGTTCGCAACTAACATGGTCCTCATTAGCGAGGTCTTAATTAGCGTGATTAACACATGGCATGGTTTAATTAGTTTGATCTTAACCCAGCTTGGCTTAATTGGCTTGACTAAGCACGAAGATTAAGAACATAAAGAAGAGGCGGAAGAGAGCCAGAGTAGCCAGAGCGCGCGCCCGCCGCTGATGAGAGTTTCTTGTCGGCTGCACGGCATGACGAAAAGCTCAAGAGCTCCTCTGTAAAAATGCTGATACGCCTGTAGTATAATTATCGGGTGTAATCACATCTCATCCACCTGAAGCACGACCACTTGACCGTTTCTTTATAATTTGATGGCATCGTACCAAAAAACAATGACGATAGCGGTGCTCAAAAAAAGCGGGCGTGGTGTCCGGTTCCCGTAAAAGCTCAGCGGAAGACAGCTGCCCAGGACTGCTCATAGCGCGCATGAGCGTATTCTCGTTAATTTCGTCGTTGCGCTCCGTTGTGCGGCGCTTATCAACTCGCCGGTCGACGCTCGCGCGTTCAGGTTAAAAAAAATGGGCGTCTACCTACAAAACGACGCACATCGAGCAAAAGCGGCGGTAGTGTCGAATGACGTTCAGTATGCGCTTGAACGTGCCACGAGGTATGTGAGGGCACGTTGAAACGTGCCGTCGTACGCCTCGCGTCGGCTATCGTCGGCTCTGTATTACTAGATGTTTCTCAGCTAGCTCGCCAGGGCGGCGCAGCTTGTACATTTTAGGTAGAGTTAATGTATATAGCATATACAGTAACTCTAATTTTAGGCGCGCCACCTGGGCAGCGCTGTCTACCCATACAGCCGCCGCATAGTGTCACTGGAAAACTTTAGAGTACCGCAAAGGTAGGCTGCACGCGGGCAACATTGGGCGGCAGCGGCCAATTCCCTTCCAGACTGTCCGGCGCATTGCTAGCGTGTCTTGAGAAGTGACCGACGTTTTCGCCTCGATGCCGTGTTACGCTCGTCGGAACTGCAATATGTGTGTGTGTTTGCAATAGTTGCATTTGCAAATATTTTGCTGTGTTCCGACAAACATTTTTTTGCAGTGCCAGTGCGTAAACAGCTGGGGTTCGGTTTCTGCACTGCTTTTAATTTCAAATTTTTCTGTTTCATATTGCACTCTTATAGAACTTCCTCGGCACAGTGATTTATGTTCATTTGATCAGAAATAGCACATCCCGGAAAATTTTAAAGCGCATGCTACTGCAATGTATATAGACCTAGGGCTCGCATGAAATCGATTCCCTCAGGGAGTGGGATCTGCCGAATTTTTTTTTTTTTTTTGCTGTGACCATTTCTCACCCACTAAACAGTATTGTAAGGATACGCTCGGTGCACTGCAGCACTAGCAACATTTCTTTTGCAAAAAATTAAAAAAATACGCTTAACAACATTGCCTTACACCAAGTTATCAGCAGAGTTCCACGCTTCTCTTTTGCGCAGTGGCAAATGACCATGCCACAATTGCCTTCAACGTATACCAGTAAACAGTTATTATTTTAATAAATCTTCGATTTCGCTCGAAAAACAAAGCTGCCACGCTCTCGTGCGTGACATGCTTATAACTCGAAACGAATGCTCAATCTATTCAACAGATCGAGATATAAACAGCCGAGCAAACAGAAAGGTATGTAGTATGTATTTTTCAGTATCGCTGAACATAGCGAACCGAAAAGGTGAAGTATCCTGTCGCATGAGAGCTTTCCCAGCAAAGTTTGTGTAGTTCGCTGCAGAAAGGAGTGTTCTTCGAGAGGGGCGAATTCATTCCGGCCAGCTATGCAGACGCGTAGAACGACACTCTTTGACGTTAATTATTCCCGCCCGGAATGCAAAAATAAACGAGATTCCCAGATTACGTTCGGTTGCTGGTGAACTATTCTCTGGCATCTGCATGACGCGTTTAAAAAAGGGACGAAATAGTTCTAGGGACCGTGATACTGCTAAATGTCCGGCCACCCTTTGCGTTCAACGCGCCTGCACCCAAAGCATTTGGAAGGGACATGGCGGTGAGAGGTCACGTGATGCGAGGAATTCAATCGCGTCGGCGGCGGCGCGCGGAAAACAGGTGCGATACTCTGAAATTTTTCCAGTGACTCTACCGCCGCAGAGTGCAGGCCACGCGCTCGCGTGTTCCCTTTCATAAAGGACGACAGTGTACACATCAGTTTTGTAGTGTTAGCTACACTGGCCTAGCCGAGCCAGTTTCGCGTGCCTCCACAAGAGCCGTGCTGCGCATGCGCGAGGATCAGTGGTGTCACACAGCTGGCGAATCGGAGCAGGCACCTCCCGCGCGCTCCGCCGCTGCCGCCGGTCTGTGCTTTCCAGAGGAGTGACGTCGTAGCTGAGGTAGGCGTACTGGTGCCGGCGCGCGCGCAGCTGCCTTCGCTGTGCAGTCGCCGTCTGACACTGCACTGGAGCCGCTTGATAGCGCCTCTGACTTGCGCTTGCCAGTGTGGTTTAGAAGGAGAGCGCAAATGCTGCACAACGGCGCAGAAGAGCGGAGAAGCTTAACTCAACGGGTCCCGAAGTAGTTGCCTGGCAAAATAAATATACATGTGCCACATAATATGTATGCCATTGTGTGTCATTGGAGCAGCAGTAAACATGATAATCAAGCTAATCCTAGACAATCAGGAAAGTTAAGAATAATCAGCTGAACCTTGGCTAACGCTACGTTATCCTGGCATAGCCGAGCTAAGCCACTACAACACTTTTTTAAAGCCGGCTTAAACAGCTTCGCTGTTAAAATAAGTGGCCCTGTTGTAATTGCCGTTGCGTTTGCTCGGATCTATGCCGGGACATTGTGAGCTTGTTTTGCGACAACCTGACAGATATATGACATCAATGTGTTTGTTAAACCTACAAAAATCACCCATTCTGCCCCGTATCACAGCAGTTGTGCAGTTGTGATTCAATTTGGATGAAACAAGCATGCATGTAGAATGCACGTACATCTGGAGATTGAACTGTCCAAAATGCAAGTTGGAAATCCCAGCCCTGTGAAATCCAATTTTCAATGCGCTATTGGTTTTACCAGAGCACTACCTTTTACGCATGGCAGTGCCTCAAAAGGGAAAATTTCCGCTGGCTGCAGGCTGAGTTTACTCATGGGCTTCGGCATACTTTTGTCTCCTGAAATTTGCTACAGACTAAAATAACTTCTGGTATACTGAAGCTGGAAGAAAATGAAGGCATCGACGGCAGGTACTTTATACCTGCCGTATGTATATATATATATATATATATATATATATATATATATATATATATATATATATATATATATATATATTGCCATGCCCTTGTTTCATTTTAATGTATACGGGTTTGACCCGCAAGGACGGTTAGCAACGCTCGACGCTGACCGCGCCGCAGTGTTCGAGAAGCTTCGCGATTGTAGCAGATTACTTTGTTAAGATTGCGCGCAGGACGCGAATAGTCTAGATTATTCCAGAATTTGCGCGACCACCAGTGATTAGAAAGGAAAGTTCGATGCATGATTTATAAAAGACGGCGCGTACCAGCCATGAGCAGTTTATCGACGGCCGACGCCCTATTCGCCGCTATTAGTGTACAGCGTGCATTGCTGTACTTCGAGTTTTCATTTCCCGGCCACAAGTTCGGCCAAATAAACAGTTTCATCTTGAACACGCCGACTGCTGTCTTCGTCGACGTCACGACCGCATGACAATATATACATGAAAATATTTGAGGCCCGTCTACTTGGACTTAGGTGCACCTTAAAGAACCACAGGTGGTCGAAATTTCCGGAGCCCTCCACTACGGCGCGCCTTCATAATCATATCGTGGTTTTGGGACGTTAAACCCCACATATTATTATACACCCTGGCATGCACACACACAGCCGTCTTTTTGTGGTTGTTGTAATGATGAAAGAAAGTGACACAGAACTGAACCAAATTCGTTTTTTTGAGAAATCATAACCGTTTATTGCCCGGTCCCACAGGCTGGCTCATTATATACAGTAATGCTCACCAACAATGCAGTCAATAATAATAATAATATTAATAATAATAATAATTAATAGGTTCGCATCTTATAAATTCTTTGGCTCTAACAGCTCATAAATAACATGGTGTAAAAAAGAAAAGACTGGTGAAAGGAAACAGAAAGCTAATGCAAAGGTTACCACCATTTTGCCGTGTTCTGTGTTTGTCCACTGGCAACCCTTAATAGTTGAAATGCTTTGTCCTGTGTCGTTGCTGGCATTTCTGGTCAGCCACGACACTATCAGTCACTTCTTCCGCCATAGTACCACTACCAGTCTTCCGCCGTAGTACCTTCACATAATTCCCTTTTTTTTTTTTTCGCTTTCCACAATGTTCTATGTACAAGTGAGTGAGCAACGACGATGATACTGCAGGCGATATTCACCAAAAGTGTTGACAAAAGCAGCGCATGCACTACTATGCACACTGGCACACCACACTTGCGGGAGCTTAGGACACTGTCCCTTTAACTGCAAATGAATAAAAAAAAAACTTACACTAGAAAGCACACAAGAAGCAAGCACTGGATAGAAAAAAAAGGTAATACAGCAACGTCTACACTTATGACCTATCGTGCAGCTTGAGTGCTAGCGTGACGTGACGGCTGCCATGGTGTAAAGCTAGAGGGCTGTTACAGGTAGCCAGGTTTTGTCAGTCACTAATTTTAGGTCTGTGAAAATATTGGCTCTCCAACTCGATGGATGTTTTTGAAATCAATATCAGTGTAGTTGGCACAGTGCCATAATTATAATAAGTTACTTTTGCTTGAATAGTACACGTTATTTAGCCACGGTGACAATGGCATACAGTTCACGACATGCCATGTTTTTGTGTTAGAATGCATTCATCACCAACATCATCATCCTATTCCTCGTACACTGCAGGATGATCAATTATCTCTATTTTATTCCGTCTTGTGCAAGCTGATCGCTATTTTGCCTGCGAACTACTTAATTTCATCACGCCCCCCCCCCCCCCTCCCCATCACCACAGTGCCGAGAACGGCAGCTAGTTAGGTGGTATAGCATTATAATGGGTGCATGCGTGCATTCGAATGCAAAATAGTCGTCAGTGACGTCTGTAGATCTTTGCTGCATTTAAGAAATTAAAGTAAGGGTTTTATGACGACTTCATTACACTTCAGCTAGCTATGTAACCTGTGGCCTCGACTAACTGATTGGTTTTTCGAAACTTTTGTATATGGCTGCATTCAAGGTATGATATGTGGCAGCTCTGCTTATGAAAAAGCTGCACATCCGGCAGCTTGATTGGTGCGACATTCTTTTTTTTTTTTTTCGCTCTTCCTTCAAGTGATATTGACAAAGTTTTGATTCAACACGTATCGCATGCTGGAGGGCGGAGTCGACAAGGCTGCGGTCACTTCACGCACCCACCCACACCATTCGGAGCAACAAGAACACCACTGACAACAATAAATCAGAGAGGACACAGGACCAGCTTAATTTTCTTTTGACACTAGGGGCACAGTCAACATTTAACAAGTCACCAAAACAAGACAGAACAAGGCAACACCTGCACGTAACAAAGAGCATATCCGCAGCGTTTCAGCTGTGTTGAGCTTAGATGCATGGCTCAGCCGACCAGTCAAGATTGACCTGCTAAGCACATCTACACAAACGTGAAAAACCTCAAGTGTGCATGTTGCGAGGAACTGTTTTGCTGTAATAAGTGACAGCTTTGCAAACGCACATCATGCTCTACATGGTAGATGTTGACGAAAGACTTCTACAATCCGACCATATTACAAAAGCCACATGTGCACGGGAGCGCTGCTAGCAGAATCAAGAAGGGAAAGGAAGGTGTGGGACATGGTAACTGCTGGTTAACTCCTGACGGCAGTGTTGTTGACTAAGATTGCGAACCATAGTGAAACAGCGCCTCGGTCATGCTGTGTCAGGTTTGTTCGGCGTTTCCTGCGTGACAATTATATACAGTGTCCCTTCCTTGTAAAAGTCAAGGCTTTTCTGCGACCAAACACTCAAGGACCCGTGAAATGTGTAGTGCGCGCCCCAAAGTACAAATGTCTAGCGTATCTTAAAAATCTCGTGAAGTGAGCTTATGTAAAGCACTATCGTGCTTCTCATCAAGCTTGTGTAAGCTGCACTTCACATAGGACTTATATTATTAAGAGCGCAGCTTCTACTACTATCGCAGCATTTGTGACATCTAGACGACACAGAAGTTGGGTCCGCTTCTCACGTGCATTCGAGAAACGGGCACAGAAACGCGTGTGAGCTATGGCCAGCCTTCGTGTGCTTAGCTAGGATCAGCTAGACGTAAGAACATGTGCTCATAAACAAGTTCAGGATGCTTGCTTTTCTTGAAATGAGTGTACATGACAGTTTGGTGTGAGGTGGAAATGTCCAGTAGCTGAGCGTGGAAAAGTGATGTAGCCCAACTTCCTCGTTACAATAGAAAAGTTAAGGTAGCGAATGTTGTCAAACAGTACAATAGTGTGATGCAGAGAAAGCCGTCCTTTCAAGTAAAACCACTATTAACAAGGCTTTTGGATGTCCAAAAAGCAAAAAAAAAAAAGAAAGGTTAGGAGGATAAAAAGCTAGGCACTGAACTCCAGGTGACAGGCAGAACATCAATGCCCGAAACTACTTGCCGTTTTATATAAATGTTCTTTTGCTATTGTATCAGCCTATGTAGTAAACAATATCCTAATTTTAAAATAAAATTGAATACAGTCATTTTAAATCAAGGTGTTGGACTCCAGAAATCAAAATGTGATTAACTTTGAGCATGTAAATATTATTGACTCCATGGCTACAATTAGTACAGCCTGCTGCCATGGGAAATTACCCATGGCAGCAGGCTGTACCTGGAAGTTCGGATTAAATGTCCAGTGTAGGACAACAAGAATTGTGGGAAATGTTCACTTCACAACGATTTACAGGCTGCTGTGCTAAGGTAAAAAACTCCTTTTCTTGCTTCCAAATGATTAAAAATCTCATAGCGTCCATTTTTTTCTTCTCTTGTGTCAGGATCATTAAAATTACTTAGCCACTAGTTGAATCTTGAAGCTCGTGTTATTTTTGAAAGTTGACTATTATACTGCAACCATAAAATAGATTGGGCCCGGAAGCAACTTGTAATTATGGGGAAGATGGCATTACATAACTTTCACATTTGAGAAGGCAACGTTTCTAGGCAAAGGTAGCCATATTTTTCTGCAGAGAGCAAGCTATGCTGCTGTGAGTCTATCTTGGCTCCCTACCACATTTCTGATTAACGGTGGTTGACGTCTTGTTACTACAATTTCTGTATTTTATGGGCACATATTCTTTCCACAAATGAAGGAAAGCTGAAAGTGCACCAAGCAATGGTTAAAGTGCCATTAGGCTGCTACAGAAATTCAGGGACTCATAATCGGACTTGCGTTTGATGGCATGCAAAGATTCCGGTCGTGACAAAAATCAAGTATGTTTGATAACAAATTAAGCACTGTGTTCTGCCTTTCACACAACAATTCTTTCTCAGCAAACTGTTCAGTATGTCGTAATATCTAACAGTGGTGCTTTTCAGTCATGCGTTTCGTTTAAGTTTGGCAATGATGTTAGCAGCTTGTGTCATGGAAAATATATTTGCCTTCTAGTGTCTGGGCTTCAAATTCAAACACTCTAGCGTGACAGAGAAGCTGCCTGCATCGCATGCCAGTAAGAATTCTAGCTCAATGTTAAGCACATGGGTGGCTTTGGCCGATACATGGCAATGGAAGTATGACCTGGTAGGTGTGGCTCGATGGAAGGGCTATTCTAGGTAATGAAGATGACTCCACATGCATGACAACGATATATTCACATATATGCTCGCACGTATCAAATGGAACTGCCCAGCAATGTGTAACACGATGCACACAACGACACAAACAGTCACTGGCCATTATTCACAGTTGCCGAGAAACCGAAATGGCCAGTGGCTTGTGCAGAGAAGATGGAAGATGGGTATTGTGAAAATTTAACCTCAGACCGTTCAGAGCATGCCAAAGGGAGTATGAAGCATTCAGGGGTGACTTCAGCAAATAAAAGTTACGAAAGAAAAAAAAGGCAAAAAAAAAAAGAACACAAGAGGTTACATAAATAGAGTGGTGCAAGCTGCTGCAACTCATTGGAAAGATGAGAAGTGGGAGAATGTGACGACTGCCTGTTTGAGCAATGCACAAAACGTTCAGTGCGTGTCTTGCATCCACCAGCAGTAACTACTCAAACCGATAAAAAAAAGGCACGAAAAAAAATACACACATAGGAGACCAGTGATGAGCAGTAATCATATTCAGCTTGGCTCCATAGGAGCTGCTTTCATACAGTGCGAAGGCAAAGCTTATACTTTGCACCATCCACCACTGATCTACAGTTGGGCTTAACTGCACGCCAAGAAACAGTGCATGGAGGGAGGTCCAACCGGAGGCGAGAACAGGCGACACATCAAAGTGCCCAGCATAAAAATTGAGGGAAAGATTTACATCAAGCCAAATTCCAATTTCTTAATACAATAGGGAACGCAGAAATTGTCTCATTGGGCAACTCGTGATTTTGGTGAATGCTGTCAAAATGACAAAGAGTTAAGTTAAAGCAATTGTGATACTAAAGGCATATTCTGACAGGAAATGGGAAAGTTAAATTTTCAAATGCCAGTATTGCAACTTAGACACATTATACCAAACAAGATGCACGTTGTACTGAACAGCGTGGCACTAATTTGCATACAAAGAATCCACAGAACATTTTAACTTGATTTAATATTTTGACTCCAGCTGTGTGATCTTTATGTGCTTTTGCAGAATTGTCAGATATCTGGGAAGTTGGGTCAGCTAATCATTTCCATTTTGACAAATGCTACTAAGAAAGATGACAGCCCGAGTTAAACCTTTCGCTTAAACTCCACAATGTTCACAAGATTCTTGTCACAAACTCGTAAGTGCCAGCTGTGGATTGTGCATCGTCATGTGCAGTGCCAAAATTAAATGTGTCGCAAGCATAAAGATACCTTTGACAGCAATGTCAAAGACAGCAGCAAAAGTCCTAAGTTAAACTTCCAGTTAGTCAGCATTCTTATATGTGCGAAGCAGCTCATGTTGACACAGCTAGATTCATTACGGATTCAGCACAGTCATACATCTAATATGTCCAGGGTGCCAGCACTGCTGCCAGATTTGCCAAGTCATCAAAAAAATAGGGCAAATAAGGAGGAAGGATGTCACAGTTACATGTAAAGGGTGATTCACTGTCGTGCTTTTGTAATCTGAAAAAGAAAAGAACAGGAGCACTTGGACCTAATGTAGATGTGAGAGTAACTGAGGAAAGTGTGGTAACTCATGGAGGTGAAGGAAGCCGTGACAAAGTGTAATACGTGCGGAGAGGTACCCGTGCACATCATAACTCATGGTACGCAGAACATGTTCATGGTATTCATCACCTTGTGCTTTGTCCATAATATGGCTAGCTAAAAACATGATGAAATTTGTATTCGCACAGTGAAGCCAAGGTGCTAGCCACAGAGCTGTTTTGTAACGCACTGTAGTGAGAAGAGCAAATTTTTCACATAGATGCTACTACAGAATTATGCCAAAATGACAGAAAATGCTCTGCAGAATGTCAAAAATAAACTAGTAAACAGGACCAGACACACCAGCTGTGAGATGGCAGAAATCGTGGCAGCAGAAGTTCTAGCAAGAAACGCTATGCCTAGAAAACATGACTGATTATGCAGCGCTGTAGCACATTTGCAACTATCATGTGCATGGTAAAATCGTGAATATGCTCAGTGGAACACTTGCAGAACTCTGTGGTAGTATGCTCATTTGTTATGTGGCTACATATGCTTTTGACACTGCACACTTATCAGCACTGCCCCAAGATACATTGCAGCAGTCACTTGCACATTCCACTAAGTGACCTGATGTGAGCACAACATTATGGTTGAATTAAGTGCCACAGGCAAGAACCATTGCAAGCAATCTAAAGGTTGCTAGGATGGGCAGCATCTTGCTCAAAGCAGCTGAATTTCTGTGAAGTCACTAAGCGGGTCAGAGTATCATAGCTCCAGTGCACATGAAGAATATCGTGGTATGCAAGTAGAAAGCTGCTATTTTTCTTCAATAATTGAAAGTGCAAGGAGAACTGGGAGAATGTCATCCTATAGACTTGATGCGTAGCAAAGCTTCACTGTACCCAAAGGTGCTCGCGTGGTAACATCCGGAAGGACTTGTACAGCAGATGGTCAGTAGCAGGAGGATTTGTTCGTCTTTAAAGGTACAGTGTCTGTCAACTTCACCCACACTTTCTGAAACACCTAATCTGTTTTAGTGTGGCAGCCTATTTTGTAACTGAAGGGCAGCATACAAACTGGAACAAGTTAGCCGCAAGGCTCTTTCTGTGTCATAAACTTCAATTCCTAAAGTGCTGCAGGGTTTGGATGGTGTCACAATAACCAGGCCCATGTCCAATGATGGCAAGCGGTGACTGCACTAAAACTGAGAAAATGGGCAGAACAGCCATGTTTGAGACAGGAATTAGCATCACCACAGGCAGAACAGTTATGCACGTACATGTACACGCATGCAGTATTTGCAGTGTCTTGGTGGTAAAGTTTTTCTGTGCTGTCCGCACATGTCGGGGCTCTGGCGCCTGCACCAAAGCAACGTGGCAAATGGAAAGCACTGTCCAGATTGGCATGGCAATTCTTGCTGCCATGTGAAGCACTGCATTTTTCCCCATGTGCTGTAACATCTCAGTGGCACACAGACAAGACTACTGCATCCTCAATTTTTGTGTTCTATCCGTATCTCTCTGTGAACATATAAAACATGTTGCAACATTCAGATGCTAAGGCTAGTTTGCCAAGTTATTCATAGATATTCAGGTCAGGTTTTCAGTCCGAGGAGCTCAGCACTACGCTAGGCCTAGCGCTTAGAATCAGTTTGAAGTTTTTGGGTTTTTTGGCTAAAGACCAGAACAACTCTTACATCAGCTGTACTATGGTGCAAGCATTACAGTGAAGGCATGCTGAAAAGAGTGCAGGTAACACTGGAAGAACTAGGAAAGTAGAAGAAACCTGAAACAAAACAGCTCCTATAATACACTGGAGCTTTAATGAATACTTAATATAGGCCTTAAATCAATTAATTTATGTTCTATTTCTATGAAAGCCGTTAAAAATTTATTTCATCTCTACCATGTAAGCCTCCATAGTATGTGACACTTGCACATACAGTAAAAAAACTTAATTTTAATTTGTTTTCGAAATTTTTCAACTTTGCATTTCAAGGGTCAATTTATGAAGCATGAAAATTATTGTCACGCATTGTGATACTGTAATTTTCAAGGAACAAGTGTATTTGAAGCAGATCAGTAGTCAAGTTCAATGTGCACTATAGGAAAGGACAGCATGTGCTCCAGGAATAATACTTGGTAGTGCAAAGCAACAAGTTAAACTGATTCAGTTGACAGACAAATGGCGAACAACACGAAAGAGATCATGGCTAATGTGCACTAGCTCTAGACAAACTGAGAGTGAAACTGACATAGGTTGTGACTGCTCACAAATATCCGCAGCAGGGGCAGGCACTTCAGCCTCAGAAAAGGTCTCCGATGTCCGTATGCTAGTTACGTTGTAAAAGCATCACCTCAAATCATGACCGCAATGCATCTGTCTTTGTAGCACAAGGGTGGTCACATAATAGAGATATTGTTTTCTTTTGAAAGGAATACAGCCATCCATCAAGGTTACAAAAAAAAAAGCTATGTCCCCAGTATAATAACCTGGTCTTCGAAATTTATTCAATTTCGTCCCTGAGAAAAACTGTAAAAGACTATCCTTCTTTCGAAAATTTATTTAAGCGAATGCCTGTGCAAGAACCAACGTTTCAGTACTAGCGTTGCTCGAAGAAAATCTCTAATGCACTGAATCAAAACAAATGCACAGAATCAAAATGTGACAGTGGTAGAAAATTTCTTAGATTAATTAGAAGACAATTAGAAGATTAATTACAAGAAAATACTTCTTCCAAAGATTTTCAAGGGACTTAAATACCTAACACGAGTGCAACATAAGCTTTTGAACTTGGAACTATTATCAGAGCATGCAGCCATATTTATGATTTCCCAAACACAAAAATAAAAGCCTGCCTATGAAACCTTTCCTTTCTGGAGTTTGCCACCCACTGCATGACTGATTAAAAGTGCTAAGCCTGTAGTGCCACACCTGGAACGCTCCTTCAATGTGAACTAGAAATACTTGTGTGCAGCATCCTCCTGAAGAGGCAAAGAAGTGTTGATGCTATGTGGTGGCACTGGCATTGCAACCGAGTGCATTGCTAAATACAGTCTGCTCCCACCATGCCACTGATCAAATGCTCCATCTGTGGTTAAAAGAAGCTGACTTCTGCCCTCCTGCTACAACATCAACATGTCGGCTAAGGGCAGGCTTAAGGGGTGGGCTGTTGTGAAGCCATCTGTACTGCTGTGCTGTAGCAAATTAGCGCAGAAAAGAAGGCACGAACAACGCGACAGGACGCGTCCCCTTTTCTGTGCTGACCTTCTACAACGAATCGGCCAACTTTACGAAATCGACCCCCATCTCGGATACCACCTCTGTCACATGGTATGGGCTATATGTCCTATCCCCAATGCAACGATTCCCGTTCACTGTGAACTAGCGCTGCGCTAAGACCTCCCCCTCCGGTCCTCTGACGACACATACAGGTGCACGGCACGGCACACAACCACGCCCAGACGTCCCACAGCTCGAGCCCCTCAGGCCTGGTGCCGACCCCCGCACAGTCCGCAGCCGACGGCCGCCCGGTGGCAGGCCCTGAGGGGCAGGTAACACCACAGACAGGGCACCAACAGCGACAGCAGCGCCAGTCCCGCCCAACGGCGGCGGCAGTCCCTCGGAGAGCCCGAGCACGAGCAGGGCCGCTGGCTGAAGTCGCCCTCGGCGTCGGCCATGCAGTGATACAGCATGCAGTGGGCGCACGAGATGCACGAGGCGGCGTTGATGCACGCGAGCACGTTGTCCGGCGCGTACTCGCACGATCCGCGCACGTTGCTGTCCTCCGAGAACTCCTCGAGGCAGTGCCGACACTGACGGCGCTTCTGGCCCCCGCGCGCCTTGCTGGGAAGCGGCGGCGCGGCGGCTCCCTTCTTGCCGGGCGCCGGCACGGTGGCCGCCTGGCCGGTGACCGGGGCGCCACCCGGAGGTACCGCCGCCCCGGCGTCTCGCGCGACGCCGCTCTTGAGCGTCTCGACCAGCGGGTAGGAGTAGTCGTGCTTGGCGAACTGCACGTACGAGTAGGGCTCCGGCGGCTGCTGCTGCACGGGGTTGCCGGCGTCGTCCAGGAGCAGGCCGCCCTTGTGGTGATTGTTGGACGGCGGCGGGCCCCCGTCGTTGCGGCGCACGTAGTTGATGCGGTGCAGGTGGTGGTTCGCCGAGTACGGCGACAGGCCGCTGCCGGCCGAAGAGGAGCCCGATGAGGAGCGCGAGTCGACGGGCAGCTCGAGCGTCATGAACACGTCGTCGTCGCCGATGTCTGAGTCGGGAAAAGTGCCGCACATGTCGCCCACGCCTGCACAGATAAGGTAATGAATCTGTTAGTGACCTCTAATGAAGCATGTCAAGCGCGCTTCGAAACAACTCACGGGTGCAAGTAAGCTGGACGGACCTTCACTGATGCTGTCGTAATTCGCACAAGGTCACCCGCACTTGTAAAACGCGGCTTTTACTTGCACCCGATTTTGCAATCTGACTTGACTGCAGATGGAGCATAACTTTTGTGATAGCACGTCAACTGCCTGAGCATCAACATAAGGCATAAGGCTCCTCGACAATATAAAGGACCGGGTAAAAAGGTAGCGTCTTCTCTCCTACTTTCCCAATGCGAAAGTCTGAAAGGTGTCTGTGCTACGCCCAATGAATTAGCATAAGATCGCTCGTTAAAGCATAAATCTAAAGCTTTTCCGGGTGGGTTTGTTGATTTCACACTTTGGTAGCGCTACGACAATAATATAGCACGAAGAGCTCGTCCTGACCTCTTTGTGTGCTGGAACTCTTCATCGCGACTAAAATTTGAAGTTAGCGAATAAGAATTACTGAGCCTTCACCAGTTCTGGATATTGCGAAACATGGAGGAAAGAAAAAAAAACAAGACCAGGAAGGAGCATCACGTGACTATCTTGAAGCTGTAGTCACTAAAAATTTATGCGAGACATGGACCCTAGTCCCGTGGCAGGCAAGCGTTACTATTGGTCGGCTCGCTTTGGTTACGTCTGCTGCAGGAGCCTAATGCTGGCCAAGCTGGACCGCGCACTGGGCCCAGGAGAGCCTGAGGGGCGGCATCAGAAGAGGTTGGCCTGCCGAGGCTAGCGGAATACGCTCTCTCCCAATATTCATGCCCCGACAGCCATGTTCAAAAGGACACACGAAGGCAATTCAATATCCTAACATATGTCCATATGTTGTGGCAAAACTCGTGAGTGGCTTTAATAGGTGATATCGGTCAAACAGCATAACAGGAAACTAAGAACACCGAGAGGGAGTAAAATGAGATGGCAAGAAACTGCAGGATGGGAGAGCGCACGGATCGAGTAGCCGCTTGAACGTGGCACTACCCCAACGCTAGAACTCCAAGCGCGTCACCTGCGATCGATGAGAAGGGACTCGACCCGAAGCGCGATCACCGCCGAAGCCACTCGGTGGCGCCTGCTTCGCGCAAGGAATGGCATATTCGGCCGCGATTTGGATCACGTGATCTCGCCGGCCGCTCAGTCAAGGCAACGGTCACGTGACGCATGGCGACATTACAGAACACTTCGCCTCACCTCTTGGTGGGCTTGGCTACGAACCCCTCCGAACGCGTGCGCTTTCTCCACACCGGACCACGATTTATAAAAAACGCACCGGGCGTAAAGCTGATTATCGTCTTACGTGCGCAACAGTTTGTCTGTTTAACTGACGTTAATCCGAAAAGACAGCTGCGGAGCTAGCGACAGAACCGTTAACCGTAGGCTCTTAGACCTTCAACGCTCCCAAGTCACGCGGAAACATTCACGTAGTGCAACGTGTCCACTCAAAGAATATATTTCCCATCCATACTGAGCTGTTATATGCAAGGAAAAAAACGTGACCAATGCAGCACTTAGAAAATTTAGTACATACATTATTTAGCTCCAGTTTTTCCGAAAAAGATTTATCTGTTTACACAGCACGCCTGTTGACGCGTGAGGAGTACAGCTATGGAAATAAACAGAACCTTACTTTGCCCAAGGAGTCATAAACAGGTCGTTAAAATGCCACCGCAGAGTACGAAGGCAATGTACGGTGACTCCGCGTGAACAACTGTCACCGCAGCGGAACACCACCAATCGAGCATCACTCGACACAAAATTTCTGGTGCCGAAACCCGGGAACGGAATATTCAAGAACATCGACAGGGCTCAATCAGTATAGCTGCAATGATGCTGCATGGAGGTTCTGAAGAAGAGCAATAACATTTGCTGGCAGGCTAGTTGGTGATGCATAGTTCATGGGTAAAATACAGCACAAACCAGACGATTAACACAAGGAAGACACGGGACAGAGTGCTGACTTCAACTAACGGTTTATTCTTTGGCGAGCCTGCCTATTTATGAAATACGATCAAAATCAGACAAGATATCTAAAAAAAAAAACAGATCAAGAAAACATAAAAGCCCTTACCACAAACACGTGCGCCACTGCGTCATCTTCTCCAGAACATAAAATTCACCCCCAACGTGATGACAAAAATTCAAGTTCTCTTTTTTTTTAATAAGATTGAAGGAGCGCTTACGCCCAACGAACCTGCCTTGTCAAATTCCCGAGCCTCAATTATTTCGCGCGCTGTCTTATCCCGGCATCTGCGCACAACAGAAGTCTGCTCAAAGATAGGTTTAAAAGATAGGTTGGAAAAAGATATATCGGCCAGACGGGCAGGTGCCTGAATGAGAGGCTTAAGGAGCATCACTATAACGTGACGAGACTGCTGGCAGGGCATTTGGCTATACACTGCCGGGATTGTGGCTGTAGACCTATCTTTGAGCAGACTTCTGTTGTGCGCAGATGCCGGGATAAGACAGCGCGCGAAATAATTGAGGCTCGCGAAATTGACAAGGCAGGTTCGTTGTGCGTAAGCGCGCTCCTTTAATCTTATTAACAAAAAAAGAACTTGAATTTTTGTCATCAAGTTGGGGATGAATTTTATGTTCTGGAGAAGATGACGCAGTGGCGCACGTGTTTGTGGTAAGGGCTTTTATGTTTTCTTGATCTGTTATTTTTGGGAGATATCGTCTGATTTTGGTCGTATTTCATAAATAGGCAGGCTCGCCCAAGAATAAACCGTTAGTTGAAGTCAGCACTCTGTCCCGTGTCTTCCTTGTGTTAATCGTCTGGTTTGTGCTGTATTTTACCCATGGACTGAAGAAGAGACTACGGGTGCTTCGCATTCAAGTAATCTAACGAAGCGAAAGAGATCCTGGTAAACGAACGGCTGTTAAGCGCGCTCATGGAGCGTTTACCTCTTCGAAAATAGCTCAGTTAGGTGAACGCCGCTATCAGACCGCACATTTCAGACGAAGAGGATGAGCTCTAACAGGTGCTGGAACGTGACAAGACTTCCAGCTATCTAAGCTCATTGTGAAGCATAAACAAAAGTTTGGCCGATCGAGCACAAGCCAGAAGTCCTGCTGCCGTTCGACCAACGACAGAAGTTCGGACGACATCGCAAAGGACTAGGCTTCCGAAATTGGAGTTACGCAAGTTTGCCGGCAAAAGGGGAAACTTGGCAGCAATTCTACGAACAGTTCGTGGTATATCCATCAATGAAAACTCCGAATTGTCCGATATCCGTCGGTTAAGTTACCTCAAGCTGAGGGTAGCATAGCAGGATTGCGGGCGACGGTAGCGGATGACATCGAAACCTTCACTTACTCATTTAAGATCGTATTATTCAAGATTATATGCACTCAACAAGATGCCATCGAAATCCAACGGCACTCATTCAAGAACATACGCAAGGGTTCATCCACCTCAAGTCCGTGACCTCAGCCAGGAATGTTGGGAAGCTGCGACGGCTCTACGATGGTCTGCTGATTCACATATTTGGGCTAAGGTACCCAACGTTGAAGACAGCTGGAACACTGTATACTATGCTACACCACACTATAAACTATACAGTAAGGTTTACGCAGACCACTCGTCTTGTCTACGTAAACCTTATCGTATCGTTGTCGCTCAGCGCTTCTGTACGACTACGTCGAGTATTGTACGACTGTACGACTACGTCGAGTGCCTTGGTCTCCATTCATGCCGAGCGACACGAAAACGAATGAGTTAACTAAATTAAGAAACAGAAAAGACGAACTTTACTATGCTTCGACGTACACAGGCACGTGAACAACGAGACATCGGCCCGTCTCCTCCGCTCAAGCGTGACCTGAACCACGTGGGCAGTGCGCCAAGCCTATGTAAGTACGCCCGCGCAACAATCCTCATTCGAGCCACACCACTTCGTAGCTGAAGCGACCGTGGAGGAACATGAAGGTAACAAAAGCCGAATCGATGGCGCCGCCTCCCGTGCGCTCGTTATACTCTGAACCGTAACGTACGTGCGCTCCGTTCACACGCAGCTTCTTTCCGCGTTCCGTTTCGTGATTTCCAGGACTTGCGCACAACCACATGTTCGTTCAGAAACTTTCTCACGCATGTGCTGACTTAGCGAACGAGAGAGGAGCCATGAAGGAGAAACGTTGTTCTCTATTTCCACCACAATCCTTTTTAAAACGACCTTATGGACCGCACAAATTCTACAAGCTTAAAGGGGTACTGACACAAAAATTTTGACCTCGCGTTTTTTTGCTGCAATGTGTTGCTGGTGGCCTGTTAGTCACAACACGTCACATCGTTTGCTGCAGCGCGCGACAGATAATTAATAACAGGCTCCTCATTACCGACCAGTGTCAGTTTCGGTTTCAAAAACGAAAAGCCTCCGGGTGCAACTATCACCACCTAGCGGGTGCAGCGCTCGATCACGTCTGCACACAGAACTGTGACGCACTTCCGCGCGATTCGCGAACAGCCGCCGAGGCTGCTGGAGCGAACGCGGCAAAAAAGAAAAGAAAAGGCGGCTATGACGTCATCATAACTTGTTGCAGCGTGGTCGCGTGACTGAAGTAGAGGGGTCACCGAGGGTCACCTTTGAGGGTGTCAACAGCGCGAAAGTGTCGATCGCACACGCAAACTTCAAAATTCATTTAAAATGCCTTCCAAGTAGGGGTGTGCGAATATTCGAAAGTTTCGAATATTCGTCGAATATTACATTCGAAATATTCGTATTCGATTCGAAAATCGTGCATTCGGAAAGTATCGAATATTCCATAACTTCTATATATTCGAAAAAATCGAATATGCGATTCGATTATCATGCATAAAATAACTCGTCTTCCACATTTCTGCTGCGTTCGTATCGCTAAAAACGTTGCCGAGAGGAGCGATAAACATCCTAAGTACACGGAGACACGATATCTGCCTGCGACGAGCGCCCCAATACGTATGATTTATTGCTGGTGCATCTCCGACGTGCAGCGCTGCTGGCGATCATGTAACCGTACATTTTCAATATTATGCTGCCGTAATGTGCCGCACTACCACTCGTTCACTATGCGGGGCCACTTCTGAAGAAAGACAGTGACCCACGTGACTGGTGGCGGACTGTTCAGATACCCCAGTCTGGCAAAGCTTTGCCCCACGTAACTCCCTATACCAGCCACTTCTGTTACAAGCGAGCGTGCCTTTTCAGTGGCAGGGGGGGGGGGGGTGTCTCTGTTAGAAGGGAGCGCCTGCTGCCTGATAATGTGGAACAACTCATATTTCTTCATGATAACATCTAGTTATTACTTTCATTGTGGCGTGATATTTGCTTGCGTTGTGATGTGCATTGTGCTAGCCTGGACATTGTGTTCTGGAGATAGCAGTGTATGTTGTGCTGCCAGTCAGGCTGTTAATTTTTTTGTTTTCAAATAGCTACATGTTAAATAAAATATTGTTACTGTGGAGGCATTTTTCCTTTGATATTCGATATTCGATTCGATATTCGAAGGTGGATATTCGTATTCGATTCGTATTCGAAAAATTTGATATTCGCACACCCCTACTTCCAAGCTATATTCGCTGTTGATATTTTGCAGATGATATAGGCATGTTCACGGGAATCGATCCCGTAGGCTTATCTAGGCCGCGAAATTTTGTGTCAGTACCCCTTTAAATTTCCGTACGATTTTTACGGAAACTGGAGAGAACCTTTATAATAATAATAATAATAATAATAATAATAATAATAATAATAATAATAATAATAATAATAATAATAATAATAATAATAATAATAATAATAATAATCAATCAATCAATCAATCATTTATTTAACGTGCCCAGGAACAACCGTAAGGTCTTTGCGCAGGCGCACGCAAAAAAACAATAAAAATAAACTATACAATACAGACAGTCTTCAGAAATAAAAAGAGCAAATACACGTAGACAAAGAGAAATGAACACAAAAGGGGAGGAGTAAAATAAGACAACACGAGAAATATTGAAGGGGAATGAAAAATTAGATTGCATATATACAACTATGCGGAAAGGCGGAGAAGGGAAGACTTTGTACATTGTGCCACACTATGTCAAAACAGTGCAAAGCTCGGATAAAAACAATGATTGTGGACTATGAAAAACGTCAAGATCAAGAAAATTAACATTATAGAGACTTTGTATTCTGTGAACGGTAGAGTGTTGGAAGAAGCAGGCGGGTACATGAAACTCGTAAGTTAACCATGGTTAACTTACGCGGAATTCGAAAATTTACACAATTGAGAAGTACAGGGCAGGATATGATACCGTGGACTAGCTTGTAAAGAAATAAGAGATCAGAGCGATTTCGTCGGCAGTGAAGTGATGGCAGTGATAAAAATTCAGCAGTATTTGAACGAGATCCAGAGTCATTTTTAGCAAAGCGATGGTTATATATGCTGAGGAATTTTTTCTGGACTCGTTCAATGGTGTTACCGCTGGATTGAGCAATGCCATTCCATATCACGGACGCATACTCAAGTTGCGGAAGACATATTGCCGTGTACAATTTGTGTAGGGCCATGGGAGACCTGAATTCTCGAGATATTCTACAAACACATCCGAGAGAACGAAGGCCCCGCATAGCAGCACGGTTAACGTGAGAAGAAAAGTTTAACGCGCTGTCAACAACAACACCAAGATCACTGATTTCATAAACCTTGCATAACGGCACAGAATTGACAGAGTATTGAAATGACACGCTAGATGTTTTGCGAGTGATAGACATGAATTTTGTCTTCGAGGTATTCAGAGAAAGGTTATTACCGTCGCACCATTCGGAAAAAGAGCGCAAGTCTGACTGCAGCAAGCGACAGTCGTTAACTGAATGAATTTCCTTAAAAATCTTGATGTCATCGGCATACAAGAGGAAAGAAGAATTACGAATGGCAAAAGAAACATCATTAACGTAAATTAAAAATAGGAGTGGGCCTAATACCGACCCTTGAGGGACCCCACTAGTCACTTTATACAAAGAAGACGTTTGGCCATTTACGGCAACATAACAATATCTATTGAGCAGATAGCTCTGCAGGAGCTTCAGAACCGACAAGTCAACATCAAATTGCGCAAGTTTAACCATAATCAGTGTGTGGCTGACTACGTCAAAAGCCTTGCTCAGGTCACAGTAGAGTACGTCAACCTGTCCTCTCTGAGAAATAGGTGTGGAGATCTGCGTCATGAAACTAGCAAGATTTGTGGTAGTTGAGCGGCCAGCGAGAAAACCATGTTGATTAGGAATCAATGAGCTTTTAACACTAAAAGACAATATTTTGTGAAGAGCCAGCTCGAAGATCTTTGATGTGGCACATAGTAGAGAAATCGGGCGATAATTAGAAACATCTGTTTTAGAGCCCGACTTAAATACTGGGAAAACACGAGCAGTTTTCCACATGCTAGGAAATGTGGAAGTGTCCAGGCAGTTATTAAATATCGTAGTCAGTACTGGGACAAATAATAATCAATCAATCAATCAATCAATCAATCAACCAATCAATCAATCAATGATTTATTTAACGTGCCCAGGAACAACCGTAAGGTCTTTGTGCTGGCGCACGCAAAAAAAACAATAAAAATAAACAATACAATACAGACAGTTTTCAGAAATAAAAAGAGCAAAAACACGTAGACAAAGAGAAATGAACACAAAAGGGGAGGAGTAAAATGAGACAACACGAGAAATATTGAAGGGGAATGAAAAATTAGATTGCATATATACAACTATGTGGAAAGACTGAGAAGGGAAGACTTTGTACATTGTGCCACACTATGTCAAAACAGTGCAAAGCTCGGATAAAAACAATGATTGTGGGCTATGAAAAACGTCAAGATCAAGAAAATTAACATTATAGAGACTTTGTATTCTGTGAACGGTAGAGTGTTGGAAGAAGCAGGCGGGTACATGAAACGCGTAAGTTAACCATGGTTAACTTACGCGGAATTCGAAAATTTACACAATTGAGAAGTACAGGGCAGGATATGATACCGTGGACTAGCTTGTAAAGAAATAAGAGATCAGAGCGATTTCGTCGGCAGTGAAGTGATGGCAGTGATAAAAATTCAGCAGTATTTGAACGAGATCCAGAGTCATTTTTAGCAAAGCGATGGTTATATATGCTGAGGAATTTTTTCTGGACTCGTTCAATGGTGTTACCGCTGGATTGAGCAATGCCATTCCATATCACGGACGCATACTCAAGTTGCGGAAGACATATTGCCGTGTACAATTTGTGTAGGGCCATGGGAGACCTGAATTCTCGAGATATTCTACAAACACATCCGAGAGAACGAAGGCCCCGCATAGCAGCACGGTTAACGTGAGAAGAAAAGTTTAACGCGCTGTCAACAACAACACCAAGATCACTGATTTCATAAACCTTGCATAACGGCACAGAATTGACAGAGTATTGAAATGACACGCTAGATGTTTTGCGAGTGATAGACATGAATTTTGTCTTCGAGGTATTCAGAGAAAGGTTATTACCGTCGCACCATTCGGAAAAAGAGCGCAAGTCTGACTGCAGCAAGCGACAGTCGTTAACTGAATGAATTTCCTTAAAAATCTTGATGTCATCGGCATACAAGAGGAAAGAAGAATTACGAATGGCAAAAGAAACATCATTAACGTAAATTAAAAATAGGAGTGGGCCTAATACCGACCCTTGAGGGACCCCACTAGTCACTTTATACAAAGAAGACGTTTGGCCATTTACGGCAACATAACAATATCTATTGAGCAGATAGCTCTGCAGGAGATTCACAACTGACAAGTCAACATCAAAGTGCGCAAGTTTAACCATAATCAGCGTGTGGCTGACTACGTCAAAAGCCTTGCTCAGGTCACAGTAAATTACGTCAACCTCTCCTCTCTGAGAAATAGGTGTGGAGATCTGCGTCATGAAACTAGCAAGATTTGTGGTAGTTGAGCGGCCAGCGAGAAAACCATGTTGATTAGGAATCAATGAGTTTTTCACACTAAAAGACAATATGTCGTGAAGAGCCAGCTCGAAGATCTTTGATGTGGCACATAGTAGAGAAATCGGGCGATAATTAGAAGCATCTGTTTTAAAGCCCGACTTAAATACTGGAAAAACACGAGCAGTTTTCCAATAATAATAATAATAATAATACTTGGGGTTTTACGTGCCAAAACAAAGATGTGGTTATCAGGCACGCCGTAGTGGAGAGCTCCGGAAACTTTTACCACCTGGTGTTCTTTGACGTGCACTGATATCGCACAGTATACACGGGCGTCTAGCACTTCGCCTCCATCGAAATGCGACCGCCGCGGCCGGGATTCAGCCCGGGACCTTCGGGTTAGCAGCCGAGCACCGTAAGCAAAGTACCAACGCGGTGGACGATGGAACCTTTATGGAAACCCGCACTCCGTAAAATGTTTATGGAAATGAAGCGGAATTATTACAATGGCACGCAGGATGTTTTGCTTTATGATTTCCCGCGTTCTCACGTTTGTTTGTAA
The DNA here is from genome assembly GCF_013339695.2 of Rhipicephalus sanguineus. Taxonomy (NCBI): domain Eukaryota; kingdom Metazoa; phylum Arthropoda; class Arachnida; order Ixodida; family Ixodidae; genus Rhipicephalus; species Rhipicephalus sanguineus. The sequence goes on along the minus strand of NC_051186.1, from coordinate 129,528,121 downwards.
ACCTTCTCGCGCATGCGCGAAACGCAGTGAACGAATCGGAAAAGAAAGTAGTCTCGCAGAAAGAGGGACAGAGAATCACAGACACGACCTGACGTACCCAGATCCATTTTCCATCGACTAAGAAACTGGCTGCGCCTGTATATCCTTTGACCCGCTCTACTGCCTTCCTATAAGAGTTACGGCTATAATTTTTTCTTTACATCGCGGGCTGGTGGTCCTGAGGTTCTCCTCGGGTTTGTTATTCTCCAGGTTAGTGGAATTAGACACGGAACGCTTCAATAACTGCTCGCGCTGAAAAACGGCGAAAGCATGTACGTACTGACGACGACGACAGCGAACGCGTGTGCGGAAAACTAAGAGAGAAAAAAAAAACGGAACAAATACGAAAATCTGGCAGAGGAAGGAGTTAGGAGACTCCCATTTGCCGGATCCTTCTCTCCCGTTCGGCGGCCGCCGTGGCGTTCTTCGTTGACCGGCTTTCATTCACGAAGCGAGGCCCAGCCGACTTATTTTTACCCGCAAGCGCCCGGCGGTCGCCTCGCGCGCCCACTACCACAACCAGCGCGCACGCCACGCAAGCACGGCAGCCACGGCAAGGAAGCGCGAGGGGGTTCCTGCCCGGCGGAGGCGGCCGGCCGTTCTTTTAGATCACTCTCGTTCTTTTTCTTCCTATTTTTTTCCCCCTTCCTGCCCGCACAGCAAAAACAACGACGCGCGGTAATTGACGGAGCGAGCGCAGCGAAAAACTGGCTGGGCGTGGCGATACGGGGGGCTAAAGGTTGAGATAAAAGTAAACTGTGGGAGGGGCGTAATGAGCACGGAGCAGGGCATTTTCTTACACGAAGCATTCAGGTATACCTGAGTGGTAGACATTGGTTAAGGCATCTGTAAAACAGTGCATAGGGGGACAGCAGAGCATTTTCTTACGCGGAGCAGCGAGATAGCCAGACGCCGCTTTACTTTTTCTTCTGAACCAGCGGGTCTCTAGGCAATGGTGCGTGATGTGCAATGTACATAGAGCACATGTACTATGTACATGCCATATACATAGGGTATATGATACACATGGGCACTCTGTGGGCCTGATTTGACCGCGGAGGAAGTGAAAAACGTTGGCTCGGTGCGCCATTAAGGGGGGGGGGGGGGGGGAGTGCAGCGATGAAGTCGCATTCTGCATCGAGAGAGCGCCGTGCATATATGGCGTTTCAGAACGATTGAGCTGTTGCAGACACAGCCGCGATCTGCCCGTTCTGTCCTCCCCACCACCGTTCTTTTGTAGAATCTCTTTGAATACGGTCGAAATCCCTCTGCAACGAAGTTCACTATACAACGAAGGATTCTCAATGTCCCGGTTACACTGCGAGCATCACCGCGCGCACCAACGAAGTCTTTCGAATGTCCCGAGTATTTCGTTATAAAGGCATTTGGCCATAGTTCCATAAGACTGTAAGACAATATCTGTTCACACCCACTCAATGAATACGTGAAGTAAGAGCATGACACGTCGCTACTCTCTTCCTTTCGTAATGGCTCGGAGAGGCGCGTAACAAACGCAGCCACGAATACTCACCGTGAGAATGAGGCGGCCGGACAGCGGCAGTCCACAAAGCAGCGTGCGTAAAGTGAAATGGGGGAGGGGGTTGGAGAGAGAGAGACAATGAAGATAGCTTGTCCCCGCACATGTGGGGGACACCACCGTCAACGCAATCGTCACACTCGCAGCGAAAGTGGGGTCACGTTCCGCCCCCAACAAGCAAGTCCCATTCGCATCGTGCGGATAGTGACTGCATACCTGAAAGTGTGAGGAAACCCCTCCTCAGTCAACGCTGGGCGCACGATCGCCGTCTCTCTCCGCTCACGCGTCGAAACGTATTTCACTCAACAGCTGTAGCCTTCTTCATTTCAACGCGCAGAGTGCGTCGTACTCAGGCTTGGCGGCACCAGAACTGAAAGCTGAGCGAGTTGGTGTATACGTTGGCGGCGACGCTACTTAGCGGCAGCGTTCTCGTTGTGTATACGTATGGCCACCTTAGTTATAGGCAATGAAATGTTCAGCGTCGTAATTAGCTGAAATTTCCGCTGACGAAAAATTATAGCGTTTGTGTGAATAGAGACCAGGATACGTCGACGTCGACAGCATGATACATAGACGACGACAATATGGCGCGTTCGTGGCGCCATATTGCGAAGCTGAGTGAAACCAAAGCGTACAAGATTAACGTTACAGTACAAGATCGATAGAACATACCAACCTTTATGTGTGTTAGTGCGTGTTTTTTTATGTGTTCGTTTAAATATACACATCAAATATTGAAAAAAAAAAAGCACAAGGGTAGGGCGGGGGGGTGACACCCCACCTCCCTTCCTGGCAATGTCATTTGTCTTTAGATCAACACAATAAAGCAGTTCCAACCTTTCTCCCTAATGTGGCTTCCTTTTGAGGAGCTTGCTCCTTATGCTCGGGGCTTGACCATCGCCGTAGTAGCCGCTAGTTCTCATTGCTCAACACAGGTAAAGTATAACGATCTCTGCGCACGCTCGCGCGAAAGAGATGTCTTCTTCCTCTTTTTCTTCGAGCGCCTTGATGATTATATTAACGTAGGTAAAACCACATATTACAGCTACTGCGATGCCTAAACCATCCCACGTACACATTTAACGGTGTATGTAGCGCGTGAGAGATAGCGATCTCGAGTTATCGCCTGCAAACCGCTTCGTTCTTTCTCGTTCACGATCAATTTTTCGATGACTGCACGTTGTGTTAAACCTCAGGCGCCACCAGATGTCAGCGGTTCTGCTTGTCTGTACTCCATAATGGCCACCGACCGTTGCACAACGGTAATAATAAGGCGACACGCAACATGTGTGTGTGTTATATATAGGCCTGACAGAAAACTTGATGAATGGTGCTAGCCTACCAGCTTGCCGGAAGCGCATTATTATTGCCGAGGGCGCTTGTTCCACAGTCGTCCTCGCTATCGCATGTGTTACATCACAGCTAGGTTGTCCGCTTGCCTCCTCTATGTATACGCGGCCTCACTTGAAGAGCGCAGCTCTTAGGCGCCCGTTGCTGCGTTGAGCGGCGTCGCCGTAGGCGTCGGCGGCGTAACCGATAGAGCGAACGAGTATGAAAGATATCGAACGCGGAGTCTGTCGATATCACGAGCCACTGGCCTCTAACCTTACTTTCTTCCTCTGTCACGCGCGTTGGTCCCTCGGTCGAAGCTCGTGCGCATGCAGGGCTGGCACGTGCACTGCGGCTGGCTTCGCTTGTGGGAACGGGGCTGTCGGCGTTTCGCTTGGTTCGCGATGCCTGCAATATGCACAGAGTGGTGTGCGTACTCGAGCGCTGGCAGCTTCTATGGCAATATGTAACGAATGTTACAGGGGCGTAGCCACGTTAGGGCACACCGGGCCCGTGCCCCCCCCCGAAATTTTTTTTTTGCCATAGCATACAGAGCAGAAAATGACACTCGACCACATCTGCCTGCTCGTCCCCACTACAGATCAAGGAGGTGCCCCCCCCCCCCCGAAAAAAATTTCTGCCTACGCCCCTGGAATGTTACATTGCTACAACTGCGGATAGCCAGGATTTCAAACACAGATGGCGTTGTCCCAACAGGAAGCTGCGCTCAAAATTCTCATTAAGAAGTATCGTGAATTTTTTTCACGGCAATATATTAAGAATTGCGCAACATGTTGTCGCACTTCGAAGGGAGCACCTGTTTCTTTCTTTTTTTTTTTTCTGAATTCCGCACCGCCGCCATTGGCTTCACGCCGCGCTCTCAAGCGAGGACAATCACAATAGGGAAACAAAATGCCGCGCACTTGTTCAATGAGTCTCTCGCAGCAGCGTAGGCGTAACGTTTTTCTTTGTTCTTTGTTGTTTTCTCGCCATGTCCTCTTTCAGTAGATAGGGCGAACTTTAGAATGGTTTAGTTGTTTGCTTGTTTTTGTCTGTAAAGTCACTGTAGCAGCTTTAGTGCGCACTTTTTCAAGCGCGCAGCTGTACAATGCGTCGCATTTTTAGCTAGCAGTGCATGTGCCTCGTGGGTGTAGAGCTCGTGAGTGGAATTCAAGCCTCTCTTTTTTTTTTCTAAAAAAAAGAAAATAATAATAATGAAATGCTTTCCAGCGATAACACTATGCTGCTTCGTGGGTGGCAGTCCCTTTCATAAGCTGGACAGGTAACATCTCAATAACGATCATTTTTTTCCCAAATTCGAGAAAAAAATATTATATCCTTGCAATTGCTTCATGAAGGAGTAATTTGAGAGATGACGCGTTTATGTGTGATTTCGAGTTTCCAAGAGACGTCTTGTATGTATTAGATGCAGTTGCACACGTCCGCTATAGGTTGTTGCACTCGGCCCAAGCGATGACCACGTGGTACCACAATATCCCTCTCATATACTAGAGGTAGTGGGTTCGAAAGCCGCGGTGGTCAATTTGAAAGGTTAGAGAAGTACCATACAGTCATGCATCTCATAGGGAAGTTTACATACAAGATATCATACGGCGGTTACTGTTTATAGTTTTCATTATGCTCCCTTTCGTAGTATTGAGTTATTAATAAACATATCTCACATTCACGATTTATGTATGTGCTGTATGTACTGGACTCTGCTCTTAGACTCTGCACATTCTTTATACGCCACATATTGCATATGTAAATAGTGCTTCTGTATTCTTATTCTTTTATTCGTTGTGGTTTACCTTGTTTTGGTGCGTTTCGTCTATATTACTACCATGTTGGTGGGATAGCCTGCCCTGACGTGGCCTACCCTGCATTTTTATTTTATTTCATATATAAATAAGGAAAAACAACACGCGAGATTTTAGGCGTGAGGTATATATTTGCTTGTTTTTTTCAAGCCGACAGAAAGCTACGCTAAAGTTCATCGGAAGGGCGTTCGGATCAGGCTTCACTCTGGACCTGCGCAGTAAGCTAGCCGCTCCACAAGGGCTATAAAGCATTGACGATCACCGTATCAGTTTCCACGTGTGGACGGAAGGGCGTTCGGATCAGGCTTCACTCTGGACCTGCGCAGTAAGCTAGCCGCTCCACAAGGGCTATAAAGGTCTCTGCGGACAGCGTCGTCGCCACATTCAGCAGCAGTCCGCGGCAAAGTCAACATCACCTAAGCGCCTCTTCTTGTATATGCAGGTTGGTTGCGCTCCATTTTAAGGTGTTTTCTGTAAAATAGCTTCACCGCGGCTGCTGCTGAGCCATTGTGCATTTTGGTCTGTTGTCTTGCCGTAAACTAGCATGCCATCCAATGTTGAACTCGCGAAAAGGCTCGAATCGCTCGAGTCAAAGTTTGAAAACAAGTTGGAGGACCTCGTTAATGACCTAACAGGAAGGCTACTAGAAAAAATCAAGAACCGTTCTATTGATGAACAGGGTTCCCTTTGTGAGACAGTGGAATTTCTAAGTAAGGAATATGATGCAATACGTGCGAGACAGGAAGAGCTTATTGCTGCAAACAAAGTCCTTGCTAATGAAAATGAAGCCCTCAGGAAAAAACTGGCAGACCTTGACCAGTATTCCAGAATGAACAACGTTGAAATAAAGGGCGTCCCAAGTACTCAAGGAGAAGAATGCGCAGCCATTCTCGAGCAGGTTGGGCAAGCAATAGGCTGTCCTGTCTCGACTGATGACATTGATTGTGTTCACCGTGTTGCTGCAAAATCTGGTGAAAAAAACATCATTGCACGTTTTGTCTGTCGCGAGAAGAAAAATGAATTTGTGAAAAAGGCGCGAAAAGCACGGATTCACACATCCCAGATCGGCTTCGGTAATGCGACTGACCGGGCCGTGTATGTAAACGATCACTTGACTCTCGAGAACAAAAAGCTGTTTTCTAGGGCTCTTGCGTTGAAGAAAGAAAAAAGGTGGTCCTTTCTCTGGACAGAAAACTGCCAGATAAAGGCGCGAAAGACTAACGACAGCAGGGTGTTTCGCATTCAGACAGAAACAGATCTGCGCATCTTCACATAGATTTCCTTCTTTTTTGACTACGACCATGAAATGCAACGTATAAGGGAAACATGGCTTCTCTGTCACCCGCTAAAGTACGATCTTTGATATCTGACAACAATCCCTGCCTCGTTCACTTGAATGCAAGAAGCCTTCGGAGTAATCACGATAATATTAGCAGCTTTCTTACTTCCCTTTCTGTTCCATTTTCTTTCATATGCATAACCGAAACCTGGCTTTGTCAAGCTGATACTAACATGTTTGGATTTCCGTCTTATCAATCAGAATACTGTCACCGCTTAAATGATTGTCATGGAGGATCAGCTATATTCATTTCCGATAAAATCTCCTACACTAGAAGGCGTGACATTAGTATACCTATTGCGCAGTGTGAGTCGGTATGGATTGAACTTGATCATTCGTTCTTGTCCGTTGATTCAAAAAAATTTGTTTTGGGCTGTATATACCGTTCGCCATCATCATGTTCCTCTGAATTTATGATTCACCTGGATCGCATTTTCAACATATTAGCTTCAGAGAACAAACATGTTCTCATAGTGGGTGATATGAATATCAATTTGTTAGATATCGACAACAGGCTGTGTGTAAATTATACTGATTGCTTTAGTGGATTTGGTTACGAGCAACTCATAACGTCGCCAACAAGATGTACTCTTTATGGAACAGAAACGCTTCTAGACCATGCATTAACTAACATCACTCCTGCACCTAACTCTGGGGTCATTAAAACTGATATTAGCGATCATTATCCTATTTTCGTCATCTTTAGCTCGTCGAACAGCTCGGATAGTGCGCGATACTTAGCTAAAGTATTCGATAAGAACAGCTTTATAGAAGATGTGAGCAATATTGATTGGTCTGAAATTGATCAGGTGCAAGACCCTGAATATGCACTCAAAAGTTTCTGCGATCTTTTTCGGGAAGCCGTGTCTCGGAATACAACTATTAGCAAATGTAAACGGCGTTACAATTCACCTCGATGCCCTTGGATAACTAAGGGTCTTCTTAAAAGTATGCGTAAAAAAGAAAACTTATACAAAAAAACAAAGAAGCGACCTTTCAATCTAACATTGGCATCAAGATACAAAAAGTACTGCAACATCTTAAATTCTTTGCTCAAGAAAGCTAAGAAAAATTATTATGAAAAAGAATTTGTAAGTCGCCAGAACAATTCTAAAAGAAAATGGGAGTTGCTCAATACATTCCTAAACAGAACAACGTGTCACACTTCAATCTCAAAAATCATGTATAATGACTGTACGCACGATGACGCGCTTGAAATCGCTAATGCTTTCAGTGACTTCTTTTTTGAAATTTACAATCAGGATCACACGGGCGCTGAATGTAGCATGAGTCGAGTTAATTTTTCGTTTTTTCTTTTCCCTGTAACACCAGAAGAAGTTTTCACCACGATTAAGAACCTTAAAGATACCTCTCCTGGATTAGATGATATTCATGCGCGCCACCTAAAAATGGTAGGTCATTTAATCTCTCCAACACTAGCTAGCATAATTAACAGCATCTTTAAAACTGGAATTTTTCCACGCACCCTTAAGAACACAAAAGTCATACCCATTTTTAAGAAAGGGGATAGGTCAATTATTTCTAATTACCGACCTATTTCTATCTTATCATCCGTCAGCAAAATATTTGAGAAATTATTTGTTAGTCGCCTGAATAGTTACCTAAACAAGTTTAATCTCTTGAACAACTGCCAATTCGGTTTCCGTTCTGGTAGTTCAACCGACTTGGCGGTAATCACATTAACTGACTACATTAAGAGTTCCATAGACAAAGGACTTATTGTTGGTTCCGTATTCTTAGATTTTTCCAAGGCTTTTGATACAATTAATCACGGTATGTTACTAAAAAAATTAGAAGCCTATGGAATAACAGGGCCAGCGTTAATCCTTCTGAAAAACTACTTGTGTGACAGAAAGCTGACAGTTTATTTATCTGATAAGTTTTCAGACACTAAAACAATTAATCAGGGGGTGCCACAGGGCTCCATCTTGGGACCATTATTATTCATTCTCTACATAAATGATCTTCCCCTGCACGCTTCACCCTCACAGTGCATGTTATACGCTGATGACACTACTGTCTCAGACTCAGATGTATGTTTAACAACGTTAGCTAATAAATTAAACAGTGCATTGGCTAACATTGCCACTTGGTACCAGAATAATCACTTGATTTTAAATCCAAACAAAACTAAATTCATGGTTTTCCGTTCTCCTCAAAGACGACTAGAATTTTCACCTCGGGTAACCCTCGAATCCCACTTCATTTCGACTAGCGACTGTGTTTCATTTCTCGGTGTCTATCTCGATGAACAACTAAAATTTCACAATCACATTTCACAAGTTAAGAAAAAAACTTCTTTCGGCATAAGAGCATTAATAAAAGCTAGACATTGTCTGTCTACTCCTGCTCTCTTTTCACTTTATCACGCATTCATTCATAGTCATATCAATTACGGTATCGCTGCCTATGGCAACACATATCAATGTCATTTCTCATCCATTCAACATATACAAAATCAAGCTCTGCGCATTATTTCTAACTTTAGTCGCGATAACATTAGTATCGTACGCATGGAGAATAAAGTGCTCACCACTAATGACTTATCTGCATTTAACTTAATTACCTTGCTTTTCAGGTTAATTTAATAAAGATCTCACCCATGAGTTTATTTCCTTAGATTCCTTGAAGAATTATAACCCTACTCGTTTTGCTCAAAAAAATAACTTCTTGCTGCCTAAAGTTTATACTAATTATGGTAAAATGACAGCATCGTTCTGTGCTATCAAAGCATGGAATTCTCTTCCTCACCCCATCAAAACATCGCCATCTCTTACTGCATTGAAAAAAACACTCAAAGCTCATTTCCTGAACCAATAATTATACGAAATATTCATAGCGTGTACTGTTTTCTTTTTTATTTTTTGCTTTTCTCCCTTTCCTCTATATTTATAAGTGAACATTACGTGAAATCCATTGTTGTAGTTCATTCTGTATTCATCTATATGTTTTCATTGTTAGTATGAATATATATGGATATATATTGTATATATTTAATATCAATATTTCTACAATTAGAAAACAGTTATTTGCGCTTTAAAATGATGTCGCGGATTATCGTAGCATTTTTTCTGTATAACTATTGTACTCTTGTTTTTAGGTTGACTTGATATTTCATTTATTCATTTTTCCTGCTTATTTTGTAATTTTTATCTAATGATCATGCACAGAGGGTCCCGGTACGGTTTTCTGACCTTGGGACCCTCTTCTGTATATCCTTATCCCTGTAACCATAATATGCAAAATAAAGATTTGATTTGATTTGATTTGATTTGAAAATTAAGGCGCGCAAACAGGTACGCAAGAAAAGGCAACACAAGCAATACAAACGCCGTTTGTATTGTAAGCGACATTTGCGTTGCATGTTTCCTTTCGTGCCCTTGTTTGTTCGCTTCACTTTCCGCTACGACAGAAAGGTCGATGAATGAACCTTGTCCGCAACGGAACAAATACGGCTTTCGCGCTCGTTTCATACTTGCCACTTCGTTTTTTTTTCATGCGAATGAAGCACTTCACACCGAGCAAGCTTATATAGGCTTCTATGGCGGCTAGTTGGTATGACTTCACGACTGTTCGCGCTGCCAAGAACCCACGTAAGGACGAGAAGAAAAACAGACACACGCACAGGGTGAAGCGCGTCGTTGGGATTCATCGTGCGAAGAAGGACAACATTATTGTTGCATACGTGATGGTGAGCGGTGCATATGGGTGGAGCCCCTGTTCGTTTGAATCCCCGCCGCGTTGACGTTTGTCCGGGAAGTAGCGACACGTCTTCACCCTGTGGGCGTGTCTTATTTTCTTGTGGAATGAAAGGAGGGAATTTTGAGGGCTCGTTTCTTTGTTTGACGCAAAGCTAATAGAAAAGCAGATAATGAAGCCAAGGCAGGTATAGGGGACGCTAACTGTACTGTTCTTAAGTGTATTTACACGTGCAGAAGGTAGAGTGGACGAAAAGACAACTTGCCGCCGGCAGGGACCGAACCTTCGGATAACGCGCCGGATGCTCTATCATCCACATGATCGGGTATTGATGTGCATGCACACCTGGAAGTGTTATTCAGCGCCGCTCGTAGCTATGACGGCAGGTGTGGGACACTCTTCCTTTACTAGCTGGCGTCACGTATCACGTGACGTTGGCCTTACGTGACCTTAGGTGTGTTTTTTACGTGAGTTCCGTGGCCTTACATGCCCCTTATGTGAGTTCTTCGCAGCGCGAACAGTCACGAAGCCAATAAGCACGTGACAGCTATGTGTACAGTAAGCGTGTGTACAGCGGGCGCAGACAGAGAAGACCGCGTCGTACCGTCCAGCAGGTCTTCCATGGCGATGCGCACGGCCTTGTCGAAGGCCCTGGCGTCTGCCGACGTCTGGAAGGTGAGCCCGAACTTGTGCTCGCCGGCGCGCCAGTGGTGGAAGGTGGGCATCACCTTGTTGTACGTGAAGTCCCGCCCGATGGCGCACGAGAGCAGCACGCGGGCCTCGCGCTCGCCGGTGATCTGGTAGCAGCAGGCGCCGGGCACGGCCGTCGTGCTGTTCGGTTGCAGGTCGCAGCGCTTGCGCACCGACACGCTGCTCAGGCCGCCGCCCCCGAGCGGCACCCAGCCGCCCGTCGAGTCGTCCCGCGTCATCACCTGGGCCCGCACACGAACCAGGCAGCCGCCACTGGAAGAAACGACACGAGCGCAATTTGCCATCAGTGACCTCAAGACGCGAGAAAGAACGTCGTTACTGAGCATCAATAGGTGGATAGCAATACGGCGCGTCGTCTGCTACAGCACTTCCGGTTCTAGGAACCGTCAAGGCTCAGCTCTTCGCTGCTTCAAGTTGTGTGCGGTTCAGTGTAATCGGGGAGGAGGCAAGATAACTGGTAACAACCGCGTCGCAGAATGTACGCGTTTTCTCCCCGATTACACTGAACGGCACACACCTTGAAACAGCGAAGAGCTAGGCATCGAACCGGAAGACGTCATTTTGCTATCCACCTATTGGTTCCCTCAGTCACGGCGATCCACGAGATGCGCGGACGCCATTTAAGGCCACACGTCTCACACGCGTAGTGCATGTGGTTTTCTGCACATGTTATTTCTGTATCAGTGCATAATTTACAATGTCCCACGCTGACTACCATTTAGGCAATTTGACGCACTTAAATCACAATGACCGCATTAATGCCACGCATCTTCACTAGGGCTGAACGTGTAGTGTACGGGGCATCACTGCTCTATAGGGGGCCCTCAGTCTGCATGAGTTGTATGTATGTATGTATGTATGTATGTATGTATGTATGTATGTATGTATGTATGTATGTATGTATGTATGTATGTATGTATGTATGTATGTATGTATGTATGTATGTTTGTATGTATGTAGGTATGTATGTATGTATGTATGTAGGTATGTATGTATGTATGTATGTATGTATGTATGTATGTATGTATGTATGTATGTTGTATGTATGTATGTATGTATGTATGTATGTATGTATGTATGTATGTATGTATGTATGTATGTAGGTATGTATGTATGTAGGTATGTAGGTATGTATGAGGGATGGAGGTGGGTATTGCTGATCACCGCGAAAGCGGGGGCGCTTTGCACACAATTGTGTACATCACTTGCTTTTGCTAGTTGTGTAGACTAGGGCCTAAGAAAGAGCAAGGTACATTGAGGTTTGGATGAATTGAACCTGTTACCTAAAGAAAATCTGTATTCATTTAACTTCGCTTTGCAGTGTAATATTCTATAGGATCACTTTGCTGAAGCACTAGCATGTTCGACGAGTCGTTCGACGTGCCGCTTCTTTCGAGCCACATCAAAAGTATAATCTTTTTTTTGCTCGAAATGAACATCACCGGAAACAAATTTGCACTATATTTCTTGCCTGCAATTTGATATTGTTTATTCGAAAAAACAGCAAGAGTGACTTCAAAATAAATATATATTTAATCACAATTTAATTAAGATAAGTTACTATAAAACACAAATAAATGTATTATGAAATTATTTTTGTTGCAAATGAGTATCGAGTGCCTTGAAATAACGTTGTGCCAGTTCAGCGCCTCCTCTATCTTTCGAGGAGGCGCTGGCCAGTTTGACGGATTTACAGACAGTTCCTAATAGGTGGCGTGGTTAACTTATGCTCTGATATCCGCAGAACGCTGTGGGGTATGCACACAACCTAGCGCCGCCCAAAGCACAACTGCACAACTGCAGCAGCTCCCTCCCCGTCACGTGATGCTCCCTACGTCACACCAGCCGCCGCTGCTTCACCAGGGCACATACCTCGGGAAAAAAAATACCCGAGGTCAACTTTTGATCCCTATAAATGTGATCCCATTAGAACCTTTATAGGATGACGCATCGCGCAACTGCCAGCAGGATCAGTTCGGTACCCAAGCCTTTGATCTCGCTGCTTTCCACCAAGGTAAGACCGCGTTCAAGAAACACCACGCACAACAACACGGACGGTCCATTTTCTTTTATCCCGATAATGGTATCGGATTAAAAAGACACTGGCGCAACGTCGAAAAAGGGTGTTTGTTTGTCAAGAGCAATTCGCGCGAAATTTTATCATTCTTCGCGGAATTGGGTTAATGACAAGCGCACATCGTTCGCTACGAACCTTGTGGTTCAGGTCAGTAAGCCTGCGCTTTTATAACGTGCCAACTCGCCAAATAAGCTTTCCGAACTCGGCTTCCACAGCTACGATAATCCTGCAATCGTGTAAGACTTTGCCATCAAGCACCTTACACATGTGTTTATACAAAGCTTTAGACAGAAGGTTTTTCACGAATCCCACCAACAATGGTCGTTGCTTTTCCGTTAATGCACGAATCAGCACTCTTTCATAAGAGGCCCCCCTTTTTGAACAGATTTCGCTATTGGCGTTTTTTTTTTTTTTTTAACCAACTCGCCACCGCTCTCGACCGTGTGGCCGCGTCGAAATATCGGAGGCGAAGCTCACCGCAGTTGGCGCCACCTATCGGGTGGAGTGGGCGTCGGTGGCCTTGTTTTGTGAGACCAAACGCTTCAGATGAAATGGGAGGACCCCGTAGTTCCGGGAGGAAAACAAGAGCATTAATGCCCCATTTACGGGATCTTTTTGAGGGGATCACAGATTGTTGGAACAGCTTACACCAACAATGCGCTATAGGTATGTGGGAAAGGATGGCACGAAGAACCAGCTGACAGTGAACAAAACTCTATTCGTAAACACTGTTAGCTCTAATGGCCGGATACAACGATCATCATCATGACGATGATGGTTGTCCACTGCTGGGCAAAGGCTTCTCCCATGTTTCGCCAATCAATCAGGTCCTGTGCTTTCTTCTGTGGCCCCGTTACCCCCGCAAACTTCTCACTCCCATCTTCTCACCTGACTTTCTGCCTCACCCTCGCCGGCTTGCCTTCTCTTGGAATCCAGTCTCTTACTCTTAACGACCATCGGTTATTCCCATTTCTATCCCCAATGCTATCCCCATTTGGGGTTATTCCCAAATAGCACTGACGTTATCCCCAATGCTATCCCCATTTCTTCTTCTTGATTTCGACTAAGATGTCCTTAACACCCGTTTCTTCTCTGACCCACTCTGCTCTCTCCTTGTCCCAAAAGCAAAGGTCTCAAACACGCGGCCCGCGGATCCTCTTGTTGCGGCCCGCGCCCGCACATGACTGTCTTCGTCCCATATTTTTTTTATGACTCGTGACTGAAATTTTGTGACTTTGCTAAATCGCACTCGCATTGTTTTCTCGCCTATTGCGATTAATAACGCTTTGTTCGGGTATGCTACGCAGACGTTACTGGCCTCAAGCGTTCTCTTCTTCATTTATTATTTTTTTTTTGCGTGACGCGCCCCGTATAGTGGAACAAAAACTTTCATGTTACAGAATCGGCGTCCAGATTCTGCAGATCGGTATCGATATGTTATTCGAATCCTCTGACGCCAAATCCCCTTCAGAAATGACCCACATCCGATATATGGGAAAGGCCTAGCCTCTTTTAAATGTTCAATTCCCCATGCAGCGATCAACCACAGAAACAAAGAACTGTTACTGGAGTAACGAAGCGCGCTCTACTAAAGGGCTGGTGCACGTTTATCGGCAGAGCAGTAATTGCGACCGCGTTGTCTTTGCAAACGTTTCATCGTCAAGGACACTCACCGTACACGAAACTGATCTTTCAGGCAGCGAAATTAGACGAAGGGAGGGAATGAAAAAAAAAGGTTGGGGTTTAACGTCCCGAAACCGCGATATGATGATGAGGGTTGCCGTAGTGGAGGGCTCCAGAAATTTCGACCACCTGGGGCAGTGGCGTAAATCCCGGGGGGGTCAGGGGGGTCCTGACCCCCCCTGTGTTTAGACTGGGGGGGACCCCCTATGCAATGGTCCCCCCCTGAGATTTTGCATTCGAACATCTTCCATCTTGACTTGCTTGAAGTTTATTTTCACACGTGCCATTCAAAATCGCCTCAGAGTTCCAGCTCTCAGATACAACGAAAGAAATAAGCACAATTCAACAACTTACGATAATATTTTTACGACATCTTCCCTGCGATGTTCAAAGTCTGCAACCACATCCATAGCACCAATCACGAAAAAGCCGCTGCCATGCAGCGGCCGTTTATCCACGTGGTGACGTACCATTGCGCCTTCTAACTCGCTGAGAGCAACGAGATTCGTGAAGGCATTTCTTCAGCACCGAGTCTGGGGCGAGAGAAATTGAGTAAGAGATATTCGGCCTTTGCTTGCAAATATCGCCACAAATGAGTCATCTTTTCACACCCAACTGAAACTGCACGCATTTTTCAGTACCCCTGTTCATTCCGTCGCCCCCATATGTATACTTCCGGAGCCCCTGGCTGCGCGCGCGTTTTTGACGAACTTCTGGGCCCGATCCACCCGATCGTTCAAGCTACAGTGTTATAGAAGTGTTCGCAGCGTCACCTTAGAGTCACTTAGAGTCAGAGGTAGCATATGCAGTAACTCTACGTCACCTGAAACTTTCCGGCGGGTTGCAGGGCGCGGCTAGCTCGCGTTGCTGTTTTGCGCGCAAGAAAAGTCTGAATTACGGTGCGCAACACACGAAACTTCTTTTCATGCAAATTTCTGTGAGTTGTGAAATAAAGTGCTGTCGTTGTGATCGATTTACAGAGGGTGGGCGATATTTTAATAGGCTATGATGAATATGAATGCTCCTGCGTGTGGGGCGTTCAAGTTTCTTTTTTTTTTTTTTTTAACACGAAAGTGTTTTATGCCGGGGTCCACCAAGTACATCCGTCACGGATATGACGTTGATAAAATGGACACCAACGGGTGAGAAAGAAAAAAACCAAGAAAAAGATACCCCGCTGGGAATCGAACCCACGACGTTGCGGCCGCGACGGCAAGCGCCCGACGCGCTACCCACTAAGCCATCTCGGGAGTTGCTAGGCACGGCGCGAACGCGCCTTATATCTTTCACACATTCTCTTTCGCAGCGGGCGGAGCGGGGCGGTGCCGCCGTCTGTGAGAGGTGAAAAGAAGTAATACTTCACGATCGACACTTACTAGCGCTTACTCCGAGATTGCACGCGATATCTGAGGTCATTGTTAAAGCGTCTCGATACCAGAGAGGTAGACTGGCCGCGCTGGCGTCGCCGAGGCACCCTTGACGCAGTTACGTTCTTTGCCTTTGGCTTCGTGTTAGCGTGCGTCGGTTCATCGGAGTAGTGCATCTTCCACGTGCACCAACGGGATTTCTCCGCCACCGACTGCTTCAATTGCGAGAGCACCGACTAACAAAACTGCTGCAATATGCGTTGCAGAAAGGACGCGATTTCGACGGGCGAATGTCGTGCTTTGGTGGAGCGAGAGCGGCGCCTGCGAGACAGAGGCCAGCGGGACGCACGCGTTTGCGGCTCAGGCTACGAATCTCTACCTCCCGTGTTGCTGAAGCGCAGTGCGTGCTATGTATGCATGAGCACAGGCGTCGGCTACCCATTACTAGAAAGCGCACACCGTGCCGTTTCTCTCCTTAATTGACGACGCTTTGAAGAAGTGCATACCGGGTACCAGTGTTGAATATGAGCTTGTTGATATCATCCTTACGCGGGATTCACGATTCGCTGCGTCCAAATATATGTTCACACCGTCAGCTACCACAACAGTTTAATCATGATCTTGGGCGTTAGTCGTCGCGGTAGAGACATGCTGTCAACATGGGTGCATCCACGTCAAACGGTGCTATAGCTGCCAAACACGAATAGACGTTGTACAAGCTCTGATATATCATTACACAATAAGCACTACTTCTGTGAAGACACGTTTCACTTTCGTGTTATACCGATTCCTATGACGGAGGGATCAGCCATGTCTTTTTTTACTGCTGGTCGATACGATTTTCAATGCCCTTTCGCCACTGTAGCGATCCTAGCGACTTCACTCCCGCCTTTCGAGTCCCACTATACCGGATATAAACAATGCCTCATTTTTTATTTATTTGCTTTCGCATGAGCTGGTCTCTGCGACTAACCTACTTAATAATAATAATAATAATAATGTTTATTTGCCATCAGTACAAAAATAATGATGGAGGGGGCGGGAATAAAAGCGACAATCCGCTTGACGAAGTTCCCACTCCCGTACAGGTAACAGCAGCGAGGCACATAAAAAAAATACAGTTCTATGTATGTATTGAACAATATTGGTCTGCATTTAAACAAGCGCAGAAAGAAAAAAAAAGAAAAACACACACACACAAAGAGCACTACCATTTGCTCCTAGAAAAGGAAAATTATACATACACTTATATATATATACATATATACACATATATATACATGTATACACACATAAACATGCAGTTACACACAAAATACCCAATATACATAATCGCGTACATATCAGTTCAGTCATTCTAATAAAGGGAAAAATAGAATGAAATGTCACCTGTACGAGGATGCAAGTGAGTATGGGTCGTTATTCATTACTCTGCGCGAGAAATTTCCGTATTCCTGCATTGTCGATTTCCGGCAAATTAATATGCGCGTCGATTAGCTGATTTAATATGAATGGTAACTGGTAGTGAAGCATATGCCGGCCATAGTTGGTGCGGGTAGCCGGTAAAATCCAGTGTGTTTTGTGACGGTGTGGGTAATGAGACTCAAACAACCTTAACGAGGCAAGACTGCATAAGCTGTCCTGGCGTTTTTTTAACTCTGCTTTATACCTGCGTAGTAGTCTGTAGTGGTAGAAGTTAAATAATGCTGTTTTTTTTTTTTCGCGAATCAATAATCGGCGGAATCACTTGGCTTTGTATTAAATGTATCCGCACGGTAATCTTAAATTTTTTTATTTGCAGACATAGATCATACAAGGTTACCAAAACTGGTTGGACTCGTAGGCGATATATATTGGTACGTGCGGGTCCAATGAAAAAAAAAAATCTACCTATACATAGGTATTATGAGTACATAACAAGTAACATACATTACGTGCGTACATTTTTATTACACCGCAGAATTGCACCACCAAAATAACACTCGACAGCGTCACGTGCTGACAAACTAATTTTATTTACACGAAACCCTGCCTATGTATGCGCAAATGCTGGCCATACAATATGGATTAACAATGCATGCATGGTCACTCGTGATAAAACAATAAACTGCCGATGACAACCGTCGATCTAACTGGAGCATCTCAAAGGAGCCCAATCCCCGTGGGCCTCCCCTGCTACTTCAATCATCCCCCCTAAATCTCTTTTTTTTTTTTTTTGTACATCGATCTCTATCCAGCCCGTTTCATCTGGCAGTAGTTCTGTGCTTAGGACCTCGAGCGAAACAAGCAGCCAGAATTCTTTATCATTTTTCAGAAGTACCCTGACCGCTTTACCAAAGCACGAGTAAGGTTTTGCTGTCACCGCCCTCGTATTCTCATGCTTTTATTGTTATCGCACTTGACTTTGCGCGGTCACTCTCACCTTCGTTGCGTCCAGCTGTTTTTTGTTGTCAAACGCTGCACCAGATATTTCTCTGCACGTACGCTGCATGCTCTATGTGCACGACCGCCGGAGACTGTAAAAAGCGCCTCCCTCCCGTCCAGATGCAGCGGCGGGCCGTCTTTGAGACAGTTGCAGTGTACGGATAGACACAGATGCCGCTCCTTCAGAAAACAAGCATACATAAGTGCAGCAAAGCTGCTCGCGTGGCGCCGACAAAGGTCCTTCAAGCGAATGAATGGCGGGAACATGCGCTGCAGGGTATGCACGAATGGAAACAGTAGCTTCTACTACTTGGGTAAGCTTTAAAAAAGAATAAAATGCTCAACCCCCTTCTCCCTCCGTTTTTTTTTTTTTTGTGATCTCTTGTTGTGTCATTGTGGTGGCCCTCTCCCTGCCTCCAACCCCGCGTTCGTTGATACCCCCCCCCCCCCCCGGAATTACAGCGTAACCAGCGTAACCCCGACCAAGAGGACGCGCTTCACACCCCGCAAGAGAAGTTTTCAGGAGAAACTGGCGGCAAGGCCCTTCGCGGGCGCCCAAGCAATCGACGCGGATAGGGCCGTGGAGGCGCGGCGCAGAGATACGGCAGTGAGCCCACTGCCCAATTCTAGTACACTGTAGTTCAAACGAAGACGCCTGTCCTCCGGTTTCACTTTGTGGCGGAAAAGCAGGGAGGCAAAACTTTCTTTAGTAGGTTGGACTACGACAGAGAATCAACACGTCCGCTTGGTTTGAACACATCACGAAGACTGCTTTGTTTGTTCACTATTTACAGTGCTCTCGTAGAGAGGGAAAATGAAAAGGAAAATAGAAATACAGAAACACAAGCACAGTCAAAATATTTTCTCTGCACCCCGCACGTGCAACAAACTTGAAGAACAGAAGGAGAAAACGCTTTCCCTGTGTTGGGTGACGCTCCCTGTGGCTTTCATTGTTCTTTCACGGGGTGGGCGCGTGGGTCGTAAAACGACGAATGTCAAGGACGTTCTCCGCTCTTCCCGTACTCATCGTCGCCTTCAACCTCCTTGGTTGCAACCCCGAAAATGCGTCCCCCGGGTTGCCCCTCTTCCTCCTTTTCGCTGCGGGGTTTTCCAATTAAAGCTGCTTCGAAGTGGGGGCTGCTTCCCAATATTCGACAAATACGACATCACTTGTCAGTCGTTCGGCAGTTTCAGCCTGCACGCGTCCACAGAAGTGCTGCCAGCACTGCAACCGGCCGCGCAACCTTCTTGGCGTAATGTGCTTGTGACTTTCAACTGGACTGGAAAGATGCCGCACAAGCGGCAGAGTTCGCTGAGCTCGTTCTTTCTGCCGAACTCCAAGCGACCTTCTTCGGAAGACATTGTCACCAAAAACACTGATGAGGTGAGCCTTTCATGTAATTGATCATTGATTATAATTTTGTTTTGTCGGGTACCCTTAGTGCAACATACAAGGATTTTTATTCTGATTAAAAAAGGGGGAAGTGACAGTTACTTGAATGCCGCCTTGAAAGCCCAAAATGGCTTGCAGTCATTAGACAGGTGGAGAACTACCACGTTACGTTAAACAACTAACAGAAATCTGCTAGATAACTTTTAAATCAATGGTTTCGTGAACTACGTTGCAACTAGCTTCAATGGAGCTATTATTAGGACTACCCTAATTCATACAATTCGCTAAAAAGCAAGGAATGTTTGGTGGTTTCATCCACCGGTTCCAGGATCACGCACCGAAGGAATTAATGCCATTTAGAAGAGTGATTTAGACGCTTCGGCCAACTCTTCATTACCTTAGAATAATAACAGAGAGACGAACTAGTGAGCCGCAAGCGGAGTTTGTGGTGTCTTGACTTCTCTCTTGTTTCCGTGCTTGCACGCCCAGTCATTTTAGCATGAATCGTCATCGCCTTGGAGTTGATAGAAGCGCACGCGCAGCAGTGACATGTTATCAAGGCATTGAGTCCAGTGACGAGCTACCCGAAAACTCTTCTACGCACCATCTACATGGCTTTCCTAGCGCGGTTCTTGAATCACGCGAAGGAACCTCGAAACTTTGTAATGTTCAGCCTCCCAGCTTTCCTGCAATATGCCAGCAGGCGAAAGTTTCCCCACGCACGATCTCCAGGCTGGTGGCTAACTTTCGGACAGTCTGTTTATTCATGAACAAAAGTGTTTACAATCAACGAACACGTAGCCGTGAGAATTTTTCGAAACGCTGCTGTAATAGCTGAGTTACACGTGTTTGATGATACAAAAAAGGCCCTCGCTCGTTTCTCTCTTTCCTTCGTTCATCAGCTCGTCTTTCCTCTCAACACCTTCTCGACTGATATGGAAAGAGAGGTCGCGCAGCTACGTGTAGCCGCGCGTCCTCTCACTCCATAGGGAAAGGGCGCGGCGCCGAGTCCACACGCCACGCACCCTCGCATGCCATGCACCCTCGCAATGTGAAGGCTCAGAGTTGCGTATTTGTGGAGAAAAAAATATTAAAAAGCGCATACTTCGATCTCCCGTATATTAATGACACAAAACATCCCATGATGGCATGATGCCCTCTTCGTGTTTATTCGGACATCAAGCAGGAAGTGATGTAACACAGAGCGAACCGTCCAAGGGCGTCGCCCCATGGCTCCTTCAATCAACCGCTCGCGCGGTGAGAAAGCAAGGAGAAGGCTTTATGTGTATACCGGGCTCTAATTTTGTTATGCAAACATAAGCTGCGCAACGAGTTCTTGATATCTGTAAAAATATTTTGGGTATGCACCTGACGAAAGGGACATGAAAGTGACTTCGGTCACCTCTAACTTTCTTTGTCATATGCTCTTTCGGAGAGAACGAGGCGAGGGGAAATAGTGTGGGGTCGAGTGCGGAACACTCTTTTTTCTGCCTTCATGGCGTCACGTAGCACGTGATCTATATACGAGCAGGCAACTGACCAATAATCCTAAAACTCCTAAGTTTCCTGAAGTTTCAATCCACATATATACCCTATAAAGTGGACGGGGAGATTACCGCCGCCGTAGCGAAGTGGTAGAGCATCGGACGCGTTATTCGAAGGTCGCAGGTTCGGTCCCTGCCGGCGGCAAGTTATCTTTTCGTCCACTTTACTTTCTTCACATTTATATTCTAATTACTACAAATAACACCCCCTATACTTTCCTTGGCATTGCTGTGTGTTAGTTCTCATTAATACCAATGTTTCGCCATACTAGTGAAGATGTCGCGAGGTGCTGTCAACTCAGATGAGCATTCACGCTTGCTTCAAAATCAAATTAAGATAACTGAAAGCTAACGTCCGCCAGTTATAAACGGCCAGAAGTACCCTTGCACGCATACAGACAATCAAACAATACAAACATCTCGAGGTTTCAATTTTGGTGTCAGTGTTCCTTTAACGTTTGTTTCATATCCATTGTGTAGATTCATCGAATACTCATCAGCTGTTTGGAACTGTGTTGTAGAAACTAGTCCAGAACGTTGTGTGACTCATTCGTCGCGCAGTGCAGATCGTCAAGAGCATTGCAATAACGCGATATATGAATATTTGTGTGTTTTCTTTTTGTTTTATTGTAAAGTTTTTATTTTTGTGTAAAATAAAATGCACATTTCTAATAATCAAGATGGCTGCCATGCAAAGTCCGGGACCCCCCCTGTTGTTTTGCTGGATTTACGCCACTGACCTGGGGTTCTTTAACGTGCAGCTAAATCTAAGCACACCGGCCCGAAGCATTTTCGCCTCCATCGGAAATGCGGCCAGTGCGGCTGGAATTTGATCCCGCGACCTTCGGGTCAGCAGTCGGGCACTATAACCACTAGACCACCGTGGAGGGTGAGTAGAGGAAAGGGATAGTAGAGAAGGGCTATTTACGTATGTACAGACCGTAAAAACGGCGCCAACCTGTCCACAAACAAGACGGTGTGGGTACGACAGCATCAACAAACAAATATGCTTACTGAAAGACGCCGCTCCCCGTTGACGGGCACAAAGAGAAAAAAAAAAAATTATAAAGAAGCTACAAAGTGTTCCGAGAAGGTGATACGCGCTGCAAGGACGAGGCTGAGGAGGAGATTCGAAAAGAGGAAGAAGACGGGGAGGATGAAAACATTTCCGGTCACGCTTCCGGTCGCGACGCAGGCTTCCTTCCCCTCCCCGTTTTAGCAAGAGTGGAAAGAAAAACGAAGGCGGTGCGCAGCACGCGCTCTCTGACGCCTTTTTCACGGGCGCCCATCCGTGCGTACTTCCCATCCCGTCCCGTTCCCTCGGCGGCGCCGCGAAGATGCAGCTTCAAGATTCAGCGTAAGAAAAAATTGGCCGCGTATCTGCGTGCTTCGCTGCAAATGTCGTGTAAAGACGATAGAAGAGGCGCTGCGTGAGATATGAACGCCATCTGGCAATACGTCGGGAAACGTGAATGCTGTGTTGCGGGCTGGAAGTCCCGGCGCAGCAGCAGGCAAGACCGGCGGTGCCCAACGCGACCGGCGGGGACGCCAGCCAGCCCGAACACGCGGTTTGGCGCGAAGCGCCGAAGCAGAAGAAACGTCCGCACTCAACGAGTACTCTCCACACACTCTTTTATATTCACGTCGCCTGGGTAAAGAAGGAATGCCAGAGCGGCGCCCCATGGCACTCGTACAGTGCAATACTGAACTGAAACCGAAACACAATGAGCTCGCGCAGAGGGCACGGTGGAAGCCAAGTTTCGGCGCAGTCGCATTTTCAGAGCAGCTTAAGAAACTAGGGTCTCTAGAATTACGTATCTATGTATTTTCTATTAAAGGAACACACCACCTAATACTTATCTAGTGATGTTGCGCCTCGGATATGCGTAATGTTTGCTTTTTGATCAACCATGTAGACAAGTATGAACCTAGTGAGCCGTTCACGATGGCTGGCCCTTGTGCAAGGGGTTCAACTTTGGCCGAGTGGCTGAATCGAGGGACGTGCCGACAAACAGAAAGAAAGACAGACAGACCAAAATTTCTGCGTTTAAGTTCCCCAAGAAAGACTATCGTCTTTAAAATGAAGGTACACGGATTCAACTCGGGCGGTTGCATTGGCGTCCGGAAGGGGGGGGGGGGTGCTCAACTTAACACCCCCCCCCTCTCCCACCTATCCTGGAATTTCGGATAATACTTTTCTATTACCACGCTCAGGTCCCGCATACCCATGTGAAAAGGCCTTAAAGGGGTACTGACACCTTTTTTCGAAGGCGAGTTTACTCGGCCATACAAATCTCCTGTATGCAGAGACGGCTATGAGCAAGTGTGAAGCTCAGCAAATGCTGATAAGAAAGATATTTTACTTTGATATTAAAGTCAATTTTTCCATGGCGCACCTACTGACATCGACACTATCTTGACACTATCTATTCTGGTGACTTCACCCAGCAGTCTGGCTTGTTGTGATGACGTTAGGTACCGAAACTTCCAAGATGGCCGCTTGTACGTCATCAAAACTTCCGAAATGGCCGTTTGTGCGTGGAAACGTCACTATATATTGTGCGAGCACGTGACGAGAAGCTCATACCGTGTTTTGACGTCAGGGTACAGTAGGAACCGAAACTAGCTCTTAAAAATATACTGTAATTACTTTTTCAGGGCGGACTCGCACTTAGCACTAACTTTTTCTAGGCTCTTGAGGGCTTGACCTTTCATTTGACGCAAAAAAAAAAAAAAACGACAAGTGAAAATATTCGTGTCAGTACCCCTTTAAGGATTGCCAGCCAACTTTACACATTACAAACTATTGACTAATCATGCCGGTCATGTCAATGCAGTGAAACAAAGGCTGCCTGCGCTGGATCACATGCCACCCACCCCCCCTTTCCCATCATCCTTGGTATGCACTCCCCTGCAAAAATTTCTACGGACGCCCTCGGGCGGTTGTCCACGTAGGTACGAGCGCGAAGCGTCATTTTATCGATTGCAAGATCAACAAAAGACAACCGCGGGTAACACGTACTACAAGACAAGTATTGACGTCACTGACACCGCCATGATTGGCCGCGAAGTTTGCGACGTCACGTTAATGCTAACGTTACATCGCGTGCAGGTTCTTTCGTTCTTCATACACCGAGGCCTATAACATTCCAACGTTCCAGCCGCATCTTAGCCGTATTGAAGCAGGTCAGCCGTAACGTGATTATGCTGCCTGGATGTCATCGCAACGGTCATGTTGGAGTACCAGTACCTTGAGGCGTTGCGTCCATGATGTACTACGTCACTTGCACGCTGTCGATACCATCATTCAGGCAGCACTATTTAAACTGGATGCCTGTGCGAACCGGTGCTCTTGGTGCGCGAGAATGTGAGGCACGCCAGGACGCGACCACCGTTGACAAATCAAGAGCAGGGTGGAGGGCTATTGCGCTAAGGCTTGCCCATGCATACATAATTGCTGCAAGGAACTTCGGGAACTTCACGTGACCGTTAAGCCGCACAACCAGAACGATGAAAATCGGTTTGACTCTGTCAATACCTTCTTTACAAAAAATCAAGACACTAAAACGGGCTAACCTGGTTATCGATGTTGCGGATTGTAGGTACGATTGCCGCTTGACCTGTGTAGCTTACTGTGTTCAGTGGACTCTAAGGAACCACGCCGCATAATGAGTTATAAAACTATTATATCTAGGACAGGAGGAGGGCGGCGTGAGGGTGAATGGGGTGAGGGAGAGATGGCGCATCTGCAGTTCATGATGGGAGCACAGCTCAGCGTCTATGGTGACCGAAGAGATAGAAATAGTAGAAGGGAGAAGGGGGGATCAGTGACTCCGGTCCGGACCATGGTGATCAAGGGGGCAGCGTGCTCCCTCCTCACAAACCTATATTGAGTCCCGAAGTCTTGCACTGCATGCGTCCAACGGCACCTCCTTTTCGAATGAAACGCAGGAAGAACTCGTGAACCAGGATGATCCAATAACCCGTGAATCGACAACCTCGGAGTTACACAAACCCGGTTGCTCGCTCCATCGTCGGAGGCACACAGTCCATCCAAGCCTTACGTACACCGGGAAATTACTAACACTCTCGGTTCTAAAAAAGCGCCAGAGTGTATCGCGATTTCTCTCTTCATAGCGCAATGGGCGTACGTTTTCCTCTGCACCCATATCACTAAACAAAGCGTTAATTTTTTCTTACGCAAGTTTCAACCTACCTTTCAGCCCCTAACCGAACTTTTGACGCAGTCCTTCACTTCAACACTGCGTGATGACGTGAAGGCGAAAAAAGAAGAACGGGGAAAACAATAGTGGTGACCACAATCGCACACTTACGACAGACCACTTTACGTGAAACGAACCAGCATTTCAAAGAAAACAATAAAGACAAGCAGAATTTCATTTCACCGTCGACACAAATGGTCTATAAAGCCCACTTCACCACTTTACGCATCGCCTGTGCATATAGAAAGTAGACGAAGTTACGGAAAGAACTCCCACTGAGCGAGCTCCTATGAATATCCGGTCTTGACGAGGAAAAAAACAAATAAAACAGGAAGACTCCGTCCAGCTGCCGGTACGGGCGTCTTGTGCGGTTTTTTCCGCCGATTCCGGCTATATAGGAAGGACAGACAAGGAGGAGGGGGGGCAGCCTGGCAAGCAGGCACCCGGATTTTGGAGCGGTTCTACACCACAGTGGAGGAGGAGGGAAATGGTAAGAAAGGAGACGGCGTCGTTCCCCTTCCTCATATATCGTATCTATTTCTCTCTCTCTCTGCCACAGCCCCCCAACTCAACTCGGCACCGCGCACTCTTCGAGGTCCCGAACTTCCTGCATTCGCGCGAGACTCCCCCCCCCCCTCCCCCCGTTTCTGAGAGACGCGGATGCGAACACAAGAAACACGAGGCGCTGACATTTCTCTATGCTGCGAAGGTAATAAGAAAAAAACGCCAGGCCTGCGCTGAAACCGCAGCACAGTCACAGCGAAAGCCGGAAGAGCGGCGTTTCTAAAGCACCGTTGTAAGCTCTCTTGGGGCTACTAATACAAGTACACTAGCAAGGTACCCACTACGCCATAAATCACAATTTTTGTGAAGTTCGGAAGCACCTACTAAGCCATTATCCGTCATTCTGCGGAGAAGCGAGGCACCAGCTACAGGTCTGTAAGCATTATATGCACTTTGTTGATGCGACGACTGATGACGATGAAGAATTATGGCTCAAACCTTTGTAATGGGTTAGAAGCTTTAAACGGCCCACCAGTTATGTAATTTGCATTAGGTGACGCCCGGTCGCTATGTCCCTCTCCCGCCATGCTGTATAACATACGTTGACGTGGGAGAGAGAGGTGGGGGGGGGGGCGATGAATTTTACTGAGACCCCAAAGAAATGGATAATGCGCTCATGGGCTTCCTTGGCAACCAATACAAGTGCACTTGCGAGGAACCCACTATGCTATAAATCATTGTAATTTTTGAGAGGTAGGAAAGCAGGCACTACGCCATTTTTCGTCATTCTACGGAGAGCCGTGGTACCTGCTAAACGCATGTAAGGCATTATGCGCACTTTGTTGATGCTGTGCCTGATGACGATGAAGAATTATGGCGGAGCCCTTTGTAATGGGTTGGAAGCATTCAACAACCTTCTCGTTGCGCAATTCGCATTGTGTGACGCCTGGTTACAGAATTCGCGTTGTGCGACGCTTGGTGCTTATTTTACTCTTCTACCACGCTATATTGCATATGGTAATGTGGTTCCTTCCCGACATGAAGCCTGTATAGCACCTTTTTGCAAAGAAGTTTCAAGCACCGGCATGGCTCAGAGGTCGAATACTAGGCTCCCACGCAGAGGGCCCAGGTTCGAACCTCGTTCCATCCTGGAATTTTTTTCTTATTTCGTTTTTTTTTCTTATTTCGAGCGATAGTGGTTACGGACACCGGCGGCGGCGGACAACTACGGCACCAAAAACGGCCGGTGAAATTATCTCATAACAGCTTTCGCTGTAAAAGGAGGCCAACAACGGAATAAGTAAAGACGAATGCATACACGCAGGGAAAAAAAAAAAAAAAAAAGAACCTCTCGCCCATGTTCAATTTCACTGATAAATCCGCGCATGTGCATGAGTGCAGACTTTCACCTTTAAACGATAACTGCGAGGTGTATACGCTTCAAGAAATTTCGACAGGACCTAACGTCACAAAAGAAGGCTGTGCAAGCGCTACTGCGCTTTCTGCGTTCAACTGGTCTATCAGAACGGCTCTGATTCGAACCTGCGCGCGCGCGCGCGCGTGCGTGCGTGCGTGCGTGCGTGCGTGCGTGCGTGTGTGTGTGTGTGTGTGTGTGTGTGTGGGTGTGTGTGTGTGTGTGTGTGTGTGTGTGTGTGTGTGTGGGTGTGTGTGTGTGTGTGTGTGTGGCTATTTGCGTGACATGCTACTCCAGGTGCTGGGTGATGATTATGACATATACACTGATATCCACACACACATACATACTACACTGTTTACAAAGTTTGGGTCAGGCTTGTGGCCCGCAAGAAAGTCAGCAGCGCTTTCGTGGCGCGTAACGCACAGGTGCTTCTTTGCCATGAACCTCTTTACAAAAATTGACCCATCGTGTGACTTCGATATGCCCGATATGAAGGAACTCAGTGCAGAACTCGCTGCACACCGGTGCACAGACAGGGGCACCGAAATCAGACCTTGCGAAGCAAAAAAAAAAAGGGGGGGGGGGTACACGACGGAGTGGCCGTGGGGAGCAGAGGTCGCTGGAAGAAGGGCGGTTTCGGCATACCGAAGCCGTGTCCTTGGACTTCCTGAGACTTCCTGAGAAGGATGAAACACAAGTTACTGCACCGCGCCTCTTTGGACGGCGAAATACCTCGGACGAAAACGGAAGTCAGAGGGACCCCATCACCTCTCTGCTGTTTCAGTCTCTACCCCTTCCTTTTCGGCGAAACCGTAGGCAACGAGAGACCGTAAGCCGGGAAATCACGCGAGACGGACGCGAGGCCCACGCAGCTCTGTGCCGAACGCGTGCAATGGAAGCATATAAAGAAACTCACAGGGTTCCTTATGCATTCGACCTTATGCATTATGCAAAATTGACCGTCGGCGTCCCGCGTCAGCGGTATCGGCGTTCAGAGGCGTCGGGGACGAGTGATACAAAAAATCATCACGTGGTGACGTCACCATATTACGTCATCACGACGTCACTGTGAGGTCACGAGACGTAACGTCACGCGATGACGTCATCGCACGACATCGTACCTAGCTCGAAGGTGGGCCTATCACGGATGCAGTGCAATACCACGTTAGGTGCAGAAAGCTTTCCGAGGGTGGCGGGACAGAATCTATACATCGACTAAGAATAAAAAGGAGATGGCATTAGCCTTCCAGTCGTCTTAGCTGACTTCATAAAGGACCCTCTGTACCCTCTGTAAGGCTTTTTTTTTTCTCACTAGATGTATTGTAATACCAGAAGCACACCTTCGGTGTCAATTTCCTACGTAACAATGTCACATACTGGCACACGGCGAAACGATGGCACACTTCTAGACAAACAATACGTCGACCGAAGGAACTCCGTCCCTCTTGCGATCGTTTTCGCTTAGCCAGGATTTGGCACGCAGCAGCTTGAAACTGCATGCAACAGCTTTCGCATACCATGACCTCCGTCATAGAAGAACTGGGGGAAAGGAAGGTACGACAAGAAAGCACGGACACGGAGGACAGGACGAGTGCTTCGTGTCCGTGTTTTCTTGTCGTGCCTTGCTTTTCTAAGAAACACCGTATTTTCTCGCACATAACCTGCATCAAAATACTAAAAAAAGTGCTCAAAGAGTGGGGGTGAGGGTTATGTTAGGGGACTAAATGAATTCTTTTTGTTTTTGTTTTTTCAGTTAAAAGTAAGGGTTGCAGGTTATATGTAGGGGCGGATAATATGCGAGAAAATACGGGATGTGCCAACCACCCCAGGAGCGAGTTCCTCTTCCCACCTCCTGTCTCTGTCATCCTCGTTTCATTTCTTTCGCTGTCGTCGAGTGCGCTAGCAGGCTCGTGTCACATAACTCAAGGCGAACTCTCCCTACTTTCTCTCATTAAAGTTTCACTTTCACTCTCTCCCTCTCAGGCGCCCCGCTGACAGACACACACACACAAACGAGACCGAACTCGAATGACACGGCGCGTGTTTACAGCTATAAGATATAAAGAAACGTTGCCAGTTTACCCTCCGACCTCCTGTAGTCGGAATGGTTCATCCGAGCCGCGCACCCCTACTGACGGCGGCGGTGGACTAAATCACGTGCGCCGCTGCAGCAAGCACAGACACCAACGCGTCGAAGACGACCGGCTCTTCAAGGCGCTGCGCGTGGCCTCCTCCGCCGCCCACGTGACTACTGCCGCAGAGGAGGCATTGCTGGCACGTATCTCTAGCAATGGAGGTGAAAAGGCAGCGTAGTGTTGATGCAAAAAAGTACATGCAAATAAAGAAATGAAGGACAGAAATTTCTGTCTGTTATTTATTGTTTTTTTTCGTGTAGTGTTTTTTTTTTCTTTTTTTTTTTGCGCCAACGCTGCGTTTCAAGCGTGAACCCAGCTAGCCCAGCATCGCGTTCTGGTGAAGAGGGAGGTCGGCCGTACGCACCCCTCATCGGACTGCATGCCGCCGCGCCGCAAGATACTCGGAGGCGCCCGTCTCGCTACTGAATTTTTCTTTTGTTTCTCAATTTTTTCTTTCATTGCCTCTCATAAACTATACTGCGGCCTTGCCGCCGCCGCCGCCACTCCCTCCCGTCAGCGATGCAACGGAACGCGAGCTGCCGAAACTTCCTCCGGACGTAGTACGCCGCTGTACACCCTCCCCACCGACCCCTGCTCCTGCCAGTGCACAAGGTGCAAGCTCTGCTTCATACGCCCCTCCAGTTTGTTCCTACTTCGCTCGTCTCATCCCCCACAGTTCACAGCGGCCCCCACATACCGATAGAAAAACCAGACTGCAAAAACAAAAAAAGTATAAAAAGAAAAAGAAAACCGTTTCCTGCCCTTTTATTTTGCGCCATACTACTTTTCAACACCCCGCAAACATCAGCAGCAGCAGCTGGTGCTGAGAGCGAGTTGTCGGTTCTACAGAAAAGCTTAGCACTAGGCCACACACAGGAGAAGTGCGCCGAAAAAAAAAAAGAAAAGAAAAGCGTAGGGAGGGGGGGGGGGCGAAGGCAGGAAGTCTGCCTCCTGCTGCAGTACCTCTCACTGGTATTTGCTTCGGTACTGAGCGCCGAAAAGACCTTGCGTTATTACTCATCCAGCAGAGAAAAAGCTTATTCGGGAATATACGCTTTCCAGCGTGCGGTATGTAGTGCCACACGCCTTTGATGTGCGCCGCAATTTTTTGTTTTATACATGCTATCGAATGACGGAAATAGCGAGCAGAGAGATAGCTACCAGGCTGTACGTATGTACTGCCTCGCGTCAGATGTCCTTGTATCCGCTAGCAGGCGATGTATTTACACAGGCGCCACCTAGGGCGAAGTCGGCGTCGTTGCATTTCAACGACAGAATAAGAGGGAGTATATGAGACAGACAGAAAGGGGTGTGTCGTGGGAAACCATTCGTGGCGAGAAAACTCGTACGTTTTAATATTCGATGCGCTGTGTTTTCATACTTGTTTGTGTGTGTGTGTGCGTGTGTGTGTGTGTGTGTGTGTGTGCGCGTGCGTGCGTGCGTGCGTGCGTGCGGTGTGTGTGTGTGTGTGTGTGTGTGTGTGTGTGTGTGTGTGTGTGTGTTTGTGTGTGCGCGTGCGTGCGTGCGTGACTGTGTGTTTTAATCTACTTTCCTGGCTCATGCTACATTATTGACCGGCAGGTCGTGATTTCGATCACGGCAGCGGCGATCGCATTTTGATGAAGGCGAAATGCACTGACATCGCCCGTGCACTGTGCGATGTCAGTGCACGTTAAAGAACACCGGATGGTCGAAATTTCCGGAGCCCTCCACCACGGCGTGCCTCATAATCATACTGTGATTTTGGTACGGAAAACCCCATATATTATTGTTAATACCTTTCCGACATTTATGTATCTAGATTGTGCTCCAAGATCAACACGCATTCTTCCACTATGGAGGCAGCAAAAAACCATTCTCCATAATAATCCAGTCGATCTTTCCGTAGCTCTTATCATTCAGAGACAATCACCGCTCCACTGTGATTACCCGTGAATGCGGGCGTTCAATGTGCACTGTCACCGGCGCGCAGACCCATCCACGGCATTTCATAATGAGCAGACATTCGCAATTTCTAGGCCACTAGGTTCGCGACAAAACACTTCATTCTGCGATAACGCCGGCGCGCACATTACGCAGATAAGCGTAGGCGCAGATGTTTGCCAGAAGCAACGCACCAATATAGCCAACGCTACTATTGTTCACAACGTCGCAGGAGGCGTCTTCGCCGATCTAATCCTTTCAGATAACCGCTGACACAGCACGTCACGATACTATGACGTAATTAAACGTCCGCTTGACGTCATATCTCACGATGTGTATGTCACTGTCACTGCTGTCACGGATGAACGGATAGGAGAATTAGGAAAAGAACACTGCAAGAAGGAGAGGGTTCTTGATAGAATATGAGTTTAGCAAAAGCTGGCTTAGTCAAATTGACATTGACTTTTAAATTTTCAACCCCCGAAAATGCGTACGCCGGCCCTAAAAGGACGTAGACTGTTGCTTGTCTTTTTTTTTTTTTGCTTTCTTTTTTAAAGCAACGACGATATCGAGCTCAGGCAGCCAAAGAGAAACTACCTGCTCACTGTAATCATAAGTAAGAAACGATAAAGTGACAAATAGGGAATATGAATGCAAACTAAAGGACACTTGCACACCCGTTTGGAGTCGAACCCACATCTTCCGAATTACGTGTGCGATGCTGTCTATCAAGTGTGTATTCATATACGCAGTTCGCGATAAACAAGGACACGAGATAGATAGATAGATAGATAGATAGATAGATAGATAGATAGATAGATAGATAGATAGATAGATAGATAGATAGATAGATAGATAGACTCTAAAAAAAAAAAGGAGCGAGAAGGGAGCAACGGGCTCCGTTCCTCCTTCGGAGCCGCGACTTTCTCCTTTGCGGACGATTTACTCGTCGCGCCCTCTTGCGGCAAGCGCCAAGGGAGAAACTTTTCTCCTCAACCAAGTGACTTGCGCGCGCGCGCATGCGCACGCCGAGTTAAATCGTGATTCCGTGCTGCGGAGAGCGGCTGCCCTTTCGCGCTCACTCGGCAGCCTCAGACCAGACTATCCAGTGCTACCGATCTCGGCCAGTCGCGTGCAATTACTTGTACCTAGGATTGATGCGAGCAACACACGAGTGACGTTCATTGTTTTTGTTCTATGTGTTGAGTAACGTGTGTGGCGTTTTTTTTTCTTTTTTTTAATAGGCTCGGCGTGTGCGCGATGCGCCGCATACTTCCGTGTGTCTCGTGTTGTTTGTATACGTTTGCGCACGATCGGCTTGTCATAAATACAGTAAGTCCCGCTTCACAAAACAGTCTTGTTTTAATGAACACCTTAGACTGTACACCAATAATTCAACTTTTTTCAGCGTTAACATACTTGGCTAGAGCACGCGTTTTTAGTTTTACACAGCACTTATAGCACTTATCAATACAAGCAATATAAAGCATGAAGGTTAATTTTTACAACATTTTAGCAAACGTGATACCACTGGACAGTGCATGCGTGAAAGTACGATAACATATAATTGCTGGCGTTTGACGTGTCGAAACCACCGTATGATTATGAGGCACGCCGTAGTGTGGGACTACGGATTAATTTCGATCAACTGGGGTTCTTTAACGTGCACCCGAACATAAGCACATGGGTGTTCTTTGCCTTTCGCCCCCATTGAAATGTGGCCGCCGTGGCCGCATTTTAACGTTAACCTGCATCATAATTGCACATATCTGAAAAATAAGTCAATGACTTCTGTCAATTAAGCCAAAATTCTCAATCACATGCGTTTTGGAATACGCATGCCATCACTGAGAACTAGGACCGACTTATGCACGCGTGCAGTATCTATCTCTCGTTCTCAGGATTTTGCTTTGGCATGCGAAACTCAACACAAAATGCGCTTCTAATGACAGCTGTGCACAGTGGGTAATCACTAACACTCTCACTCACCTTTGTGAAAAGAGTATTCCAAATCTAACGCAAGACAAACCACCGTAACAACGACAACTACACAGCTGTCGCACAATGACCACAATTTCACACGCCAGGCGAATACCGTGACGTAACAGTAGCAGAGCAGCATAAAGGTACAGCGTACTGAAATATTACAGAACACGTAGTGTGGGTAGCGTTCTTTTCCATAATTCTCGCGGTGTAGCGCCACTTTCTCTACTCAAGTAATCGAGCTGCCGCGACGCCAAGAGCCACTGACATCGCTCTAGAAAGACCACCGTCCGGTGCGAGGCCATCTTGTCTTGTTTCTTCGCACGACCCGCGTTGTAACGTACGTATACACAAATGAGACGGCCGTACCGCATCAGAAGCATTGTCACTGAAGGGCTAGCAGTTGAAAGAATCCATGGTCCATCGTCATACTTGTGGTCAACGCATGAACAGAATGTGAACAGATGTTAGCGATGTTAGCGCCAAACCACTCAACGAAGTCGACGCGACGAAGGCGACGGAATCTGAACTATGTTGCCGATGTTGCGCCCTCGCACAGTAAATAAAGAAATCAGAGAGAGAAATTTCATCTGTGGCCGCTGTCGGAAGATGGCGCTATTTCAAAATGTCGTCGGAATGGTATGAACGGTTCTCGATATGGTCGTTTTCGCACTAAATTAATCAGCTCTTTGTAATTATATTGTTCATTATCATGCGGCTTTAGATTAACTGGTGCGCTTGGCTAAGCCATAGCTACTATTTAATAATGTCGGCGTATATTGTGACGCAGCCATGAAATCGTAAAGAGTTGAAGAAAAATGACGCATCTTTGTGCCACCATGGTCCACTGTAATTCAGTGACTATATAAGGGCCAGCGCTTCTTAGAGGGGTATGTGTAAACGTCTGTACGTATGCGTCTGTAGTGAATTGTTTGTGTTGTAGGTTTTATACATGCGAATGAATTGTGTATGTATTGAATTGAATGTGCGTGCTATGTGTCTGCCTAGTGAACGTGTGCGTAGCAGCTTTCCGGTGTCCTTGAGTAATCCATGAATGGGCCTACCTCCCCGAAATGCCGTGTGGAGTATCAACGTACGCAGCCTCAGAAACTTTTTTTTTTAGTATTGTTTAATCCCTCTAGATGGCGCCAGCTACCACCTACTTCGCGGCCGCGGCGCTCTCATAGCTCCGCCTACTTATATGAAGTTGAACATCTATCTATCGAAATTATGCTCTGCTGCGCCGGGATTGTTTTGATGCGACAGAATGTACATTTTGGAGGCACAAACGCGTGGATAACGTCGCTACACCGTGTGACGCTTCGACAAATAAAGACAGCAAGCCTAACGTACAGTCTCCGGGTGAGAGCCCCTTTGCAGTATCCGTCTCTTTTAAAGTGAACGCCGTCTCGCTGGCCGAGCGAAACGTACGAGTTCCGTCGTTCCGTTTCGCGAGGTTTTCATCACTACAGGTTTGTCTGCTTGATTTTATTGTCATAGCGTTCGATATTAAGCTCAGCGGGACCGTTTTTTGTGACTGCCAGTGCCGCATACTCTTTATCAGTTGAGAATCGATGCGCTCGCTAGGCCTAAATCTATTGCTCGCTTCACTGGCTTGGCGTCAGCCATCTTGATTTTGACGGTTTCTCCATTGAAAAGGGAGGAACGGTTTCTCCATTTGAAGACGAACATTGGGGACATCGCCGTTTCTCCCTTAAAGGAGAGAGGGTCACTCCATTTTTTTTAAGAGTGTAGATAGATAGATAGATAGATAGATAGATAGATAGATAGATAGATAGATAGATAGATAGATAGATAGATAGATATACCGTCTGTCTTCGCTCCCCTTTTTTCTCCTTCTTTATTGTGCGATAGCCATATCAAGTGACGCTGCACCATTCATCATCATCATCACCGGCCTGACCGCGCCCACTGCAGGGCAAATGCCTTTCCCGTGTTCCGCCAATCAACACGG
This sequence comes from Rhipicephalus sanguineus, assembly GCF_013339695.2. Lineage (NCBI taxonomy): Eukaryota > Metazoa > Arthropoda > Arachnida > Ixodida > Ixodidae > Rhipicephalus > Rhipicephalus sanguineus. Next base: position 129,492,978 of record NC_051186.1, on the reverse strand, counting down.
TCCTGTGCTTGCTACGGCCACGTTATACCCGCAAACCCCTTAGTCTCATCTGCCCACCTAACTTTCTGCCTCTCCCTCGCACCGTACGATACATACGGTACACCAACTAGTGATGTAGAACTATCGATGGAACTTTCTTTATTGTGAGGTATGAAAAATAATAAAAAAAGTAATAATAATAAACTATCGATAGTGCTGGAGATAGGAAACTCCAACCGCGCGAACTCATTGCAGCATAAACTTGGTTCCCAGAGCGAGTGGTATATGGTGGAGCAGGAGGAGCAGACTGAATGATAAGCAAGTTCGCATGCTTGTGTTCCTTTACCAGACTTCCTGGCTGACACACGATAATTAAGTCGAACTGTTCAGCCATAGCGGAATGCAAGGCGTTACATGTGGGCTAACTGCCTCGCTTCACATTTATGTTGCATTTTGTGATTTCAAAATAATACCAAGAACGAAGTTTGTCAACTGTAATGTGTAAATGGTCACATTTTAATATAATTAATTGATGGACATATTCCCGCATTTTCACAGCGGAAATAATTCGTTTCTTTCGGCAAAAAATGCTCATAAATTAAAACAGCTGAGTATTGCTGATATTAAGCTATCGGAAATGTTTTGGCAATATCACCGGCCAACAACACCCTAATTATCCACAGCACTATATCGTTAGTACTATCGGTAGTAATGCTTTCGATAATACGAGTGCACGATCAATTGTGCTATCGGTAATACTATCGATAGTTTCGGTACGCTGTCGATTGTTTCGGAAAAGCTATCGGTGCTATCGATAGTCAATTTACCGATAGTTTTGCATAACTAGCACCAACCCACCAAAACTGCTACCCTTATCGATAGAGCTGTACGTACGGTAGCGGTCATATACAGAGCTCACTCAGTTGGAGACATTCGTTCTCCCTGACCTGTATACTGTCCATAATTTTCCGTGGGTGACGTCATCTGTTCCCGCGATCCAAGGCTCCTTCCTTCCCGTGAGTGCACTACTGCCCCGATTACCAGGAGATGCCAAGTACATCGTTGTTGCATATATTCTCGAAATCTCTGCGGTTTCATATAGCGACGAAATTTTGAACAAGCTCCTGTCTTCGTGTACACGGACTGACCTCAGGTCTGCAGTCGTGCGTGCGGCGATCTGATAAGTTTCGAAAACACACTTCGCATGTTCATGTGCAGGTCCCAATATTGAAAGTTCACATGCCAGATATGTAGTGCACGAATAAGACACGGAATTGCTGCCCAAGCACTGTCTGTTTGTTTGTTTGTCTGCTCGCTTATTTGTTTGTTTGTTTGCTAGCTTTCTCGCTCGTATGTTTGTATCCACAATGCACGCGAATACCTTCACTTTCTATCCAATAACGGAGATATTGTGTACGATTCCGAAAGACAAATGTTCGCGTAAGATACACTCTAAGAAAAAAAGGAAGAGTCCCCTGACTCTTTTCGGTGAGTCCTTCCTTACCTGTCACGACTCTCCTTAAAGAGACACGTTAGCTCTCTCGTAGGCCACACGACTCTCCTACGAGAGTGTAATGACCTCCAAAGAGAGTTCATGTGCCCCTTTTAAAGAGAGTAATGTACGTGGCAACTCCAAACTCGCCGGAAAAAGTCAAAGGACTTCTTTCTTTTTTTTTTTTTTTTGGAGTTTAGATAGGGGATACCTACTTTACACCATGCGCTTGCCCATTTCGTGCGTCGAAATGAGGTTGACCATTACATCCGGCCGAAAGTGTGAGGTCAACGTGTTCGAGGACGTTGCGACCTCGGAAAATTTCTGACCAATACTGCACGCATGGGCGGGTGATTCGTGTAACGCTACGACGCTGCGGTCATTCCGATCTTCATCGACAGCGTGTAGGCTTAGAAAGAGAACAACGCACCTGCAACAATAGAGAGTTTTAGCAAGTTACGGAAATACGGTACGCAAATACGCTACCGTGTGACGGTACCGCTCCTCCTTTCCAGGTCGTCGACCTTTTGCCGGTGAAGGCACCCATACACCACAAAAGCTTTTTCAAAAATTACTGTGGGGTTGTCACGCCTCATTGTTGCCCGTCAGCCTACGCATTGTTAACGAGACACCTGTCGCTTGGGGTACGCATTGTCACTGGAACGGGGAGCGGCAAAAGCACAACCAGCGGGAAAGGAGGAACGCTACCGTACTGCCTTACCGTATTTGCGTACCGTATTTCCGTAACTTGCTAAAACTCTCTAATGTCGTCGCAATGTCTTCTATACCGCACTTCGCGCGATTAGCCGGCCGCCATTTGTCGTTCCTATATTTCCCTCTCTCTCACATTTTATTAGGATTACCTGTTACGTCCCCACGATTCGTGCACACACTGTACACAAGCACGAGAAACGGTGAGAACAGTCGCGAGCAAAAAAAAAAAAAAACTCAGCGTGCCGCCTCAACCAACAGCACCGTACAGTTGTGACCCAGATTCTGAGGAATTCACGCCTTTGACGTTTCTTTTGGCGGACACCGTGGGATCCGGAACATGCCCGTGGCTATTTAGTCTCCAAGCAACCATCGCGTGAAAGGGTTGCGTGAAGCAGTTACGCGAAGCACTCGCCGGGCGACAGTCAAAATGTACCCGCCACGGTGGTCTATAGTGGTTTTGGCGCTCGAGTGCTGATCCGAAGGTCGTGGGATCGAATTCCGGCCGTAGCGGCCGCATTTCGCCTCTATGCCAGAGAGGCCCGTGTACTTAGATTTAAGTGCACCTTAAAGAACACCATGCAGATGGTCAAAATTTTACGGAGCCCTCCACTACGGCGTCCCTCATGATCATATCGTGGTTTTGACGTAAGATCAATTATTATCACAGTCAACATGTTCGGTTACCTCAGTTTGCTGCACGTTGACATCCACTTCGTTTATTATCACTGATTTTTTGTTTCCCAAATTCCTGCTCGCATTGTACATGGCTCTGTCTTCTTTTTTAATGTCACTACTGTACGGATAAACACGGTTCTTCGCTTTTCGCCGAACGTGGCTTGCGTTTGAGAATCTATGCCACTGCAAGCGGGATTTCGTATATGCAACCGATCAGACATCGATAGCGACGCAATGTCGTTGTAAAATATTGCCGCGTGTCTTATGTTTCATGAGTTGAAGCTACACCCCCCAAGACTGTCAGCAACGCTCAGCGCAAACCGCGCCACATTGTTCGCGAAGCTTCCCGATCATTGTAGATCGTTTTGTTAAGATTGCGCGCCGCACGCGAATGTTCCAGCTTTGTCGAGAGATAACGCCGCCACCAGCGATATCGCTGGAAAGTTCGATAGCGCCTGTATAAAAGCCGACACGCTTGACCGCTTGTCAGTTGATCGACGGTCGACGTTCTGTTCGACGCTATCAGTGTATTGCTGTAGTTTGACCTTCAGTTTCCCGGCCACAAGTTCGGCCAAATAAACAGTTTCATCTCGGACGTGCTGACTGCTGTCTTCGTCGACGTCACGACCACGTGACATCTGGTGGAGGTGCTGCTTCATGATCCGGACGCCACCGCGGAGCGCTGACCCAAGCCCAAGCCGCGAAGAAGACGACTCTGGTCAACCCGGATCCTCGAACCAGCCGCCGGCAGAAGGGACTACAACCAGAGTACGGGCTCCTCCCCGAAAACGCCAGGCAGCCAAAGACCTTCACATCTACCGCCGAGACGATGACGGACCCCCTGCCACCTACAACGGTAGTGATGCAACAGCCAAGGGAGCCACCAACTTTCCGTGGATCGTCGTTTGAAGACCCGGAGAGCTGGCTGGAGACGTACGAGCGAGTCGCCGCCTTCAACCACTGGGACACTGAGGAGAAGCTGCGCCACGTCTACTTCTACTTAGAAGACGCCGCGAAGACGTGGTTCGAAAACCATGAATCGAGCCTTCAATCCTGGGACCTCTTTCGGACGACGTTCCTCAATACCTTCGCGAGCATCGTCCGCAAGGAAAAGGCCACTGCTTTGCTGGAGACCCGGGTGCAGCTGCCAAACGAAAACATCACCATTTTCACGGAAGAGATGACTCGACCTTTCCGCCAGGCCGACGCTGCGATGGCGGAAGACAAAAAAGTTCGCCTGCTCATGCGGGGTGTCAAACAAGAACTTTTCGCGGGACTTGTCCGCAACCCGCCCACGACGGTCGCCGAATTCCTCACCGAGGCTACGACTATTGAAAAGACACTGGACATGCGGACGAAACAGTACAACCGCTCACCGCTGTCTGCAACCTATCCCGAAGTGCACTCACTAGCCACCGACGACTTGCGCGAAACCATCCGAGCGATCGTGCGGGAGGAGTTGCGCAAGCTGTTACCTTCGCCGCAGCCTCAAGTGGATTCGATCGCAGACATTGTCCGCGAGGAAATCAAAGAGTCACTGGGTCTTCCTCAGCCGGCACCGCCGCAGCTTCAAGCAATGAGTTATGCTGCTGCAGCCCGACGCAACGCTCCCCCTCCTCGCCCGCGTCAAGACGCCGCGCCGCCCCAGCAGTTCCGCCGCCAGGCACCACCGCCGCCACCACCGACGCCATACCGCCCGCCAACCGGCCAGCGATACACGCCGAGGAAGACCGACGTTTGGCGCGCCCCCGACCATCGTCCACTCTGCTACCACTGCGGAGAAGCCGGCCACACCTACCGCCGCTGCCAGTATCAACGGATGGGACTGCGCGGGTTCGCCATCGACGCGCCGCGTCCACAGCAGGGTGAACGACCACGTGACATCGCCGACTATCTGGCAGGAGCGCAGTGGACCCCCCGAGGACCTTCCCGATCACCGTCGCCAGGCCGCTACGCCTCTCCCCAACGCCGCCAGTATACTGGCCCATTCCGGGGCCGGTCGCCTAGCCCGTATCCGGAAAACTAAGGGCAGCAACCGATGGAGGTGCGGTTGCTGTACGACGAAACATCGAAGATCCTCCGCCGCCGACGACGACGCCACGACGAAACCTTGAAGACCCGACGCGAACCAGACAGAGCCCCGACGACGACGCCTCGCGGACCGAAGTGGACCTGACAACGCAACGGGGAAGCAGCGGAACAAACCGACGTAGCCGTGACCCGACGCCACGACCTAACTGCAATGCAAGACGACGAACTAGCGACCTCGACGTCCTTATCGACGGCCACAGCGTCACAGCTCTCGTCGACACCGGAGCCGACTATTCTGTCATCAGTGGACCGTTCGCCGCGAAGCTGAAGAAAGTTAGGACAGCCTGGGAAGGCCCCGAAATCCGGACAGCTGGAGGTCATCTAGTAACACCGGAGGGAATCTGCACAGCGAGACTCACCATTAACAACCGGATTTATCCCGCGAACTTCGTAGTCCTGCAGCGTTGCTCGAGAGAGGTCATTCTTGGTATGGACTTCTTAAGCCTCCATGGTGCAGTCATCGATCTGAGATCCAAGTCGATAACACTATCCACAGAAAAAGCACTACCGCCGTACACGCCGCCGGAAAAACACGCCTTGAATGTGCTGGAAGACCAGGTCACCATTCCCCCTCGCTCCAGTGTCATCATTTCCGTCGGCACTCAGAAATCAGCACACCTGGAAGGCGTCGTCGAGGTCGATCAGCACCTGCTTCTGAACCGTCAGATTTGCGTCGCAAGAGGCATAGCCGAGCTGCGCGATGGCAAAGGAAAGGTAGTGCTGACAAACTTCAGCCACGAATATAGGCACCTAAACATTGGTACGACGGTCGCCTACATCGACGAATTCGTGGACGCCAGCAATGCTTTCGCCTTCTTCGATGCTACCGAACCTGCTTCGAACGATCGAGATCCCCAAACAGATTTCGACGTAAACCCGAGCCTCCCGAAGCACAAGCAAGACCAGCTTCAAGCCCTGCTCCTGCAATTCAAGGACTGCTTTTCGTCGTCGTCAAGAATTCGACAGACCCCAGTCGCGAAACATTGCATCATAACAGAAGAAGGTGCCCGACCAATCCGTCAGAGCCCGTACCGAGTTTCGACGCGAGAACGCGAGGCTGTTAAGAAACAGGTCGACGAAATGCTACGCGACGACATCATCCAGCCGTCGAAGAGTCCGTGGGCATCCCCCGTGGTGCTAGTGAAGAAGAAGGATGGAACTCTACGTTTTTGCGTCGATTGTCGTCGCCTGAACAAAGTGACGAAGAAGGACGTGTATCCTCTTCCCCGGATAGACGACGCCCTGGATCGATTACACAACGCAAAGTACTTTTCGTCGATGGACCTGAAGACCGGTTACTGGCAAATCGAAGTCGACGAGAGAGACCGAGAAAAGACTGCCTTTATAACACCAGACGGCCTGTTAGAGTTCAAGGTCATGCCCTTTGGTCTTTGCTCGGCACCTGCGACATTTCAACGCGTTATGGGTACAGTACTGGCCGGCTTGAAGTGGCAGACGTGCCTCGTGTACTTGGACGACGTCGTCGTGTTTTCCTCAAACTTCGACGAACACCTTCGGCGCCTTGAAGCTGTACTTCAAGCAGTCAGGACCTCTGGACTCACCCTGAAGCCTGAAAAGTGCCGCTTCGCGTACGAGGAGCTCTTGTTTTTGGGTCACGTGATCTGCAAAGATGGTGTTCGCCCGGACCCGCGCAAAACAGCTGCCATCACTACCTTCCCGCCACCCACCGATAAGAAGGCCGTACGCCGTTTTCTCGGCTTGTGCGCCTACTACAGACGCTTCGTTAAGGAATTTTCACGAATAGCCGAGCCACTAACGCACCTAACGAAGACCGACGTGCCATTCAAGTGGGAAACGGCGCAAATCGAAGCATTTCAAGAACTTAAACGACGCCTTCAGATGCCTCCGATACTAGCGCATTTCGACGAAGACGCCGATACGGAAATCCACACCGACGCAAGCTGCGTAGGACTCGGCGCCGTCCTCGTGCAGAAGAGTGACGGGCTGGAAAGGGTCATCAGTTATGCTAGCCGGTCGCTATCAAAGGCGGAAATCAACTATTCCACAACAGAAAAGGAGTGCCTGGCCATCATCTGGGCTACATCGAAGTTTCGCCCCTATCTCTACGGCCGGCCATTTAAAGTTGTGAGCGACCACCACGCCTTGTGTTGGCTAGCTAACTTGAAGGACCCTTCAGGTCGCCTCGCACGGTGGAGCCTACGACTGCAAGAATTCGACATTACCGTCGTGTACAAGTCCGGACGAAAACACTCTGACGCCGACTGCCTGTCTCGTGCCCCCGTCGACGCGCCGCCGCAAGACGACGACGATGACTGCTTCCTCGGAACTATAAGTGCCGATGACTTCGCCGAAAGGCAACGAGCCGACGCGGAACTTGGGGGCCTTATGGAGTACCTCGAGCGCAAGACCGCCGATGTTCCGAAGGTATTCAAGCGAGGACTACCGTCGTTTTTCTTGCGGAACGGCGTCCTACTGAAGAAGAACTTCTCGCCACTTCGAGCCGACTACCTTCTTGTCGTGCCCTCATCATTGCGACCAGAAGTCCTCCAGGCCCTACACGACGACCCGACGGCTGGACACCTCGGTGTTTCCCGCACGCTCGCCAGAATACAGGAAAAATACTACTGGCCACGCCTTGCTGCCGACGTCACCCACTACGTTAAGACTTGCCGAGATTGCCAGCGACGGAAGACACCGCCGACTAGGCCAGCGGGACTTCTGCAGCCAATCGAACCACCTTACCGGCCGTTCCAGCTAATCGGGATGGACCTACTGGGGCCGTTCCCGACGTCGACTTCCGGCAACAAGTGGATCGTCGTAGCAACTGACTACCTCACCCGCTACGCCGAGACAAAGGCCTTGCCGAAAGGCAGTGCGGCCGAGGTAGCCAAGTTCTTCGTGGAGAACATCGTATTGCGTCATGGCGCCCCAGAGGTCCTCATCACAGACAGAGGTACCGCCTTTACTGCGGACCTCACTCAGGCGATCTTCAAATACAGCGAGACGAGCCACCGTCGCACCACCGCCTACCACCCGCAGACCAATGGCCTCACCGAGCGTCTAAATAAGACCATCGCCGACATGCTGGCCATGTACGTCGACGTTGAGCACAAGAAGTGGGACGCCGTCCTTCCGTACGTGACCTTCGCTTACAACACGGCCGTCCAAGAAACGACGCAGATGACGCCGTACAAGTTGGTCTACGGAAGGAGCCCGGCGACGACGCTCGACGCCATGCTACCGAACGTCACCGACGAAGAAAATCTCGACGCCGCCGCTTACTTACAACGTGCCGAAGAAGCTCGACAGCTCGCCCGCCTGCGCATCAAGACCCAGCAGAACATCGACAGCCGTCGCTACAATCTTCGACGACGCTTCGTGGAGTACCAGCCCGGCGACCGTGTCTGGGTCTGGACATCAATACGACGACGCGGACTGAGCGAGAAGCTTCTGCGTCGATACTTCGGACCGTACAGGGTACTTCGACGTCTCGGCACACTCGACTACGAGGTTGTCCCCGACGGCATCACGAACTCTCAGAGGCGCCGAGCTCGACCCGAGGTCGTGCATGTGGTGCGCCTTAAACCGTACTATGCACGTTAACGCTCCAGAGGACTCTAATATTTGCTTTCTTTATTAGTTTTCTTTAGTATTGCATGTATTCATGTTCTGTTTTTAAGCATCGGGACGATGCTTTTTCAGAGGGGGGCATTGCCGCGTGTCTTATGTTTCATGAGTTGAAGCTACACCCCCCAAGACTGTCAGCAACGCTCAGCGCAAACCGCGCGACATTGTTCGCGAAGCTTCCCGATCATTGTAGATCGTTTTGTTAAGATTGCGCGCCGCACGCGAATGTTCCAGCTTTGTCGAGAGATAACGCCGCTACCAGCGATATCGCTGGAAGGTTCGATAGCGCCTGTATAAAAGCCGACACGCTTGACCGCTTGTCAGTTGATCGACGGTCGACGTTCTGTTCGACGCTATCAGTGTATTGCTGCAGTTTGACCTTCAGTTTCCCGGCCACAAGTTCGGCCAAATAAACAGTTTCATCTCGGACGTGCTGACTGCTGTCTTCGTCGACGTCACGACCACGTGACAATATGTTTAGAATAATGGCGGGGCACAAATGCAGCGAAGAAGTTGATTGAACTACGCCTGCAGCAACGTAAGAACACCGTGCAGAGGCTTCAAGGCAGAAAGAAGAAATCAAAAGGCGAAAAAGATGCTATAAACTGCAATAGGCGTAATAAAGCTTAGTTAGAAAAAAATCGACTAGGTGACTATCTGTCGCCGCCTCGTTTAAAGGAACGGGCAAACGAATACCATCAGCATTGTAATCATCGTCATACTAACCATCACCACACCAATCAACAACAACAACGACGACAAAAACGTACATAAAATGATTCAAGCATGAATCAAATGACTTAGGAGTGAACCAGTGGCGTAGCCGGGGGGGGAGGGGGAGCACACCGGGCGCGTGCCCCCCCCCCCTCCCGATCTTGTTTTTCCCGTGGGATACAGAGAAGAAAACGACACTCGACCTCCCTTATCTGCCCAGACCCAATGTCGGATCAAGGAGGTGCCCCCTCCCCCTCCCCCCTCCCCCCGAAAAAAATTTCTGCCTACGCCACTGGTGTGTACGAAGTATGAATCAAGCGATTACGTGCGAATGAAGCATGAATCAAGTGAACTAAATGTGGATCAAATGCGAATGAAATGACTACTGTGAATGGAGTATGAATCGAGTCACTGAAGTGCGGATCAACGTAGATTAAAGTGAATCCAGAATGACTCAAATGGGTTACGAGTGCCTTGCGCCAGCATGGGCCTTGAAAATCTCCTTAGCCATATAGCTAAAGGGACCTGGTGTTTTTTTTTTTTTGTTTTTTAAGTGCGAATGCACTTTATAAGCGACCCTGAATCCGCCGTCCCATAGCAACGGCGCGAGGAGCGGAGAGGAGCGTCTGTAGCAACGGCGCAGCGACGTCACGCCCCACGTGACTGCGCGCGCTCCGCCCTCCGCTCCGTGGCTGCGCGCGCCCCGCGCATTGCCTGTGGTGAGAAAGGCCGGCGGCAAGACGCCGAACGAAAGCGTGCGAAGCGAGCCGAGCACCCCGAAGCCGATCTGGCGCGGGGACGCGCGATGCGTGAGCGAGCGCGGGCCCTCGAATTCGATCGGCCGGACGCGCGCTTCAAGCGAGACTTCCTGGACCGCAGCTTCGGATATAGCTGCGCGATGTGCGATCGACTGTGGTTCGACAACCTGAGCCCCATCTCGGGCGTGCGCAACGCCGCCAACAAGTTGAACGCGTTGCGGGTTCTTTGGAACGAGTTCGGAAGACAGATCATCATCATCAGTAAAAGTGCTTTGCACTTAAAAACGGCCAGACCTCCGTGGGTCGGCTGGCGCGTGCTCTCTCGCTGCCGTCTCCTTCGCTCGGCTCTGCAGTTTAGTCGCGCGCGCCCCCCTCATAGCATCACCCCGTGCTTCGCACTTCCTCATACTTCCCTTCGGGGAAATGCGGGCTTTTTTTTCCCATGACGTGACTGCACAAGATGTAACAACCCCGCCGAGGTCGACGCGTCTCCGGACACACATCCCGGACGCGCTGGATAGAGCCTCTTCTCGTCTGCAGGCGGATGTGGGGGTGGCGAAACCGCAGCTACACAAGAAGGTCCTTGACAGCTGATCGGCCCCTCCGCCGTCGACGACGACGAAGACGAACCAAGCGAAGACACGAGCAAGCGAGGCGGTTGCCTGAGCGTCCACAACGGATTTCTTTGTATGCGACAACGTATATCCCCTTCAGGCGCAACGCCCACATATGTGGACGCAACTTGTTTTTGCCAGTTTTTTGGACTAGCCGGAAAGAAAGGGCAAGATACATTGCGCATAGCATCAATTGAACCTTCTGCATGGTCAGCGTGCCTTGACTTAACCTCAATGTGCTAAGTATGACCATAACCGATCACTTTGGTGAAGGCACTACGGTGTTAGACGGGTTGTTCGACGTGCCGCATTCCAGGACTAACGCCATAAGTATTATTTTTCTCCGCACGAAATGAACGCAACCAAAAACAAATTGCGCATGCATTTTAAGCCAACAATTTCCTTATTCTTGTATAAAAATGGAACATGACTGACTGCTGAGTAATTAAATATTCAATTATCCTCTAATTAAGATTAATTAGCAAAACTCGCAAACAACAGCATATTACTTTATTTTCTTTCTTGGAATGTAATATTGAGTGCCTTAGAATTACCTTGTGCGAATTTGAGAGATTTGCAGACAGTGCATCATAATTCGCGCCTGAAGGGGATATCTTAGCGTCTGTACGCTCTGTTGCGGTATGTCAACGGCGGTGCCCTGGCTTATACCGTGTTTACCGGCGCACTATACCGACATCCCACCCTATGCTTGCTCGCATACTACGCAACAAGGCTCAGCCCTAACTATTTCTGCTGAGTGACGGCTGATACTGACTAAGCGTGGCGAAGTCACCATTAACACTCGCTGGCGTTGGCTTACCATTCGGAAATGTCGGCTGGTGTTGCCGCCATCACCTTCGTCACAATCATCATCAGCAGCAGCCCGACCACGCCCACTGCAACGGCATAAGGCATCTCATACGCTTCTATTAAACAACCCGGTGCTGCGGAGACATTAACCCCGCAAACTTCCATACTTTCGCCAACGTGACGTTGCTAAACGATGGATAACTGACGGTAAGCGTTGGCTATCCGCTGTCATAAAGACATTGCCTTCAGTTAGGCTCAGTTGCAATGATGCACTTGCATATGCATAGACGACAACCAAAATTACTCTGTCCAAAAGTCTTGAATACAGCAGAGCACACGTACTCTTTCCCGACATTAGTGAACGAGCTCCATAAACGGTGATCGGTTGTATCCCGGTCTATCACATACACTCGCCTACCGGCAGGACTGGTCGGCGTTGACTCGTATTGGTTGATATCGACTGATGTCGGCTAGACTATAACCGTGCAGACCATTGCTGGTTAGATGACGGACAGTTTTCCCGTACGATGGCCAAACTATGGGGCAATGCTAGGTAACGTCGGCTCGGTCATTAAATCGCTCTATACCACGGCAACCACGGATCCCCGCCAATAAAACCACAGCATCGGCCTTCCTTCAACCTCTCTCGAATTATCGAGTTAACTTACCGGTAACGTACATATATCAATCTTTCAGACAGGTCTCATACTTCAACACATGACGCTTTTTTTTTTTGCCACCGTGAGAGCGAAAATGCCGTCAAAATAACAGAAAAAGTTGTATCTGCAGTAATATAAGTCAAGAGTCCCCATGTTCTAGCATACAAATGGGCGACAAACCGGGTTTGTTCTGCCTTTTCTGTTAGGTTTTCTTTTTTAAGGCAAAATCCCTATGGCGCAGGCCATTTAAGGCGAAAGCCTCATCAGACGTTGGCCTTGAGAAGGACGCGGTGTGCGGTAGAAAGAGTCCCATGGTTTTAATAATAAAAAGTCAGACAAATAAAATCGGGGACTGAGCCGCGATCAAACCCATCCATTCGTCGAGGCCAGTCAAGCATTCCACCGCAGAGCCATACTGCCGAGCTTGAAACTGCTTTGGAAAAATACCTTATAGAGTGTCATGTCGGTTGATAAGTCACGTTAATAGATCTACTGCGTGGTAGAAGCGTATAGTCGCACCAGGAGTCACACTGTGCGAATTGCGCAACGAGTGGGTGGTTGAAAGCTGTCAACCCATTACAGAGGGCCTAGGCATAATTATCGCCATAACAATAATAATCGATTACGGCATCAAAAGTGTGTGCAGCTACTCACGTGACCTGTTAAGATCCAATGATGATGATGATAATAATAATGTAGCCACACCCGATCGCTTTCGCGTTCGATCGAGTCGTCTTAGGGCTAATGCATGAGGGACCCTTTGATATGTTGCTTTTTTTTTTTGCGACATTTTGAACGCTCTGGAACCGAATTCAAGCGCATCGTATCGAATTATGTCTACGTCATTCATAACGAAGCACCACGCAAACTTTCTAACAGCCTTGTCGAACAGATTTGTTTTTTCTCGGAATCCCCGGCTTGTAAATTAAAAGAAAAAAAAATTAGTATACGTCAAACGGCCTACATTGTGTCACCATTTCTTTCTTTCTTTCTTTCTTTCTTTCTTTCTTTCTTTCTTTCTTTCTTTCTTTCTTTCTTTCTTTCTTTCTTTCTTTCTTTCTTTCTTTCTACTTGCAGCCACAACTAGCCCTATATACAGCTTAAGCCTTCTCCCGATGTATATCAACGAGGAATAAACAAAGACTAACCGAAATGGGCTCGATTTCTGTTTACGAGGCTAGCGGACAATGAGAAGAATTCATTACCTGCTGCCTCTGTATAATTGTGAATGTGTATAAGAGAATGCGTCCCTTTGTGAACCACTACGGTTGTAACGGGAAGAAAAATAAAGGTTATGGCGCACAGGCTTACTTTTTCGGGTAATATCGTATTGTTTCGCGAACAATGGCTCGTACGGAGGGAACGAATAAAAACGCGAACTGAAATCCAATCTGCTTTCATGAAAACTCAACGTTCTCCGTGCTGGTGAAAAGGCGTTGTTGAAGTAGCTGCCCGGGAAGGCGCTTGTGTCCCTACACAGAAGTTTTTACCTATCGGACGACAAGACAATGCGGCGATAATAGATAGAGCACACGGTAGTCGTAGTAGCGGTACCCCGCCACTGTGGTCTATAGTGGTTATGGTGCTCGACTGCTGACCCGAAGGTCGAGGGATCGAATCCCGGCCGCATTTTCGAAGGAGACGATGATGCTTGAGGCCCGTGTACCTAGATTTAGGTGCACGTTAAAGAACCCCAGGCGGTCGAAATTTCCGGAGCCCTCCACTACGGCGTCCCTCACAATCATATCGGGGTTTTGGGACGTTAAAACCCAACAATTACTATTATTAGTCGTAGTAGCGGTGGTACCACCTTTACCACGGCAACCGTACTACGTCACAGCTCCTGGCGAGCGTACAGCGAGGGCAAGCACGTGATCCGGATAGACCGGACGATAACGTAGTCATTCGCATCACCTAACCCGCAGCCCCCGTTCATGTACTGCCGCCTCCTACAGGCGATGAAAAATTCAGGTCTACAGACTATTTTACTGATGGGTTTCAGTGCCGCCATATTGGGCTGTGGCCTTGCCGTTTTGTAACTTTAGCAACTAAAGGAAGAGTGCTACGGTGGACTCTCATACGCATGAAAACGGTTGTGTCGCAGTTATGCTAACCTGTCCTAGAGGCTGCCATGGGTCGCCCATAGTCGTGCATATATTCCCGCGACTAATCTATTAAAGCTATCCGGCTGCTGGCGTCGCGCTTCCTTGGCTGGCTGCCGCTCCGCATTAGCCAGCCTGAAATACAACAGGTTGGGCTAGTGCACTTGACGTTTCATGATCTTAATAATTCACGTCGCGAGGTGCACATGGGCGACGCCAAGGTCGCGGCGCCTATATGTATATCGTCCGTGTATCATTACGTATCAGCGATGCACAACCGCATCAATGTATATACGTGGGTTCCAATTGGCTGAATAAGCAGTTTACCAACTGCGCTGTTTGTGCCTGTGTGTCACGTGTGTGTGTGGAAGGAGCGTATAGTTGCGCCCAACGACTTTCGTTATAAGCACGTTGGACGCCATGGCTGCTACAGCCCGATGACTGTGTGTGTGTGACGGTTGTTTTCCCAAGCCCGCGCGAGGAGAGAGAGTCTACTTTCGTCCGTTATTCGTTCCATCGCCTTTCTCTCTCCTCCTCGTTCCCCTGCTGCACCATCAGCTGTGCGCGCCTTGTCCATTCATCCGTTCCACGTTCATCCATTCAAGCGGCGGCAGCAGCAACGATCGTGCGAGGGGCGAGGGTGTTACGATGTTTGGCTGGTTCGTTCGAGTGGGGAGAGAGGGAGAGGGTAAACGAGGCGACGACGGACGACTGGTGTGTGCGTGTTGAAGGGGGGGGGGGGAGGCATTTTCTGAAACCGCTGTATTCAGTCTCTCCACTTTCCTTCACACGCGTCCTCTCATTTCCCCCTCACCCTCTGCTTCCGCTTATGCATTTGGCTGCGACGACGACTCCAGCGACGACCTTCTGCGCAGCAGCAGTTCTTTTTTTTTTTTTTTTGCGCCACTAGTCGTTCTTTCATTCTATCTTTTTTGCCGGAGTGTGGTGTGACGCGACAGTCGACGACGATGCGAGCCGTCCGTGTGCTGCGTGCGATGCGTGAGCCCGATCGAGCAGCTGCGTTTTCCTCTATTTCTTGCTTTTTAATTCGCCACCGACGCCAACAACGGCGAATGGAAGAGGGAGGAGGAGGAGAAGAGAAGGCGATGGGAGAAGGAGAGGCGAATGCCGCTTGGTTTATGAAAACACATCGGTCGGGCGCTGCGACGCTGTACAGCGGCTCGTAACAAACCTCTCGTAACACCCACGCGATACCTGCACGTGTATGTGTGTAACGCGCAGCACGCGCGTCGCAGTATAGCAGCAAATCAGTTTTCATACGAGAACTGTTGTATAGGGTAATCAAGGTAACGACACCAGGTAAACTTCGTAGCGCTCCGTGCAACAAACGCCTGGATGACTTTGTTTTTTTTTTTCTTTCATCACTATGGCCAGTGCGGGCGGCGTAAACCATGTAAGTTCCGTATAGTTATGATAGTATAAAGGCAAGGCGTAACCTGATGCGAAATACGGAAGCCACTTCACGCAGTCGCCTATACACACTAGCACCAACGCAATGTTCAGTGCGTGATAGCATGCGCACCACGCACGCGTTAATTTCACAACATCGTTATAGCAGCGCAATCGGATTAACGCGATCATTTAGTACAAGCACATACATTCTGTCGAATCACAACGTTCGAGCTTCCAACCAGAAAGCGACGAAGGCAGTGCTGAAGTTTCTGCGGTACTTTTTTTCGGTGGTAAGGTCGATTTAATAGAAGCAGACAAGGCATTAGGCCAACTTTTTTTAAAAAAGTGTTTTTCTTTTTTCTTTCTTTTTGTCGAGCTTGGTGGCGCACATGTCACCGCCCCGTTATAAAGGGACGCTCACAGCATCCATCCGATCCGGTCAACCGGCCTCGCTGAACGACTATGACACTCCCGTGCTTGAGTGTATGTGCGTCTTTATTTCCTTGATACTTTTAACCCTTTCTTTCATTCTTACCTCTCTGTCCCCCCTCACCCAGTGCAGGGTAGCAAACCGGATAATTGTCTTCTCTTAACCTCACTGCCTTTCACTTAACCTCTCTCCCTGTCTCTCTACAGAATCCCATATTCGATATAGCAATGCATAGAAGTACAGGTACTTCGCACTAGCTAGCCTTGGTTGCAAAAGTTCACTCCCTCCTCCGCACCTTCTCGTTCTCCTCTCCATCCTTCTGACCCGTACGTGTCACTTAGCTCGATTCTATTTCAGGGCGTCCATTCGCCGTCGTTACCAACCTCTACAGCTTTCCTCGTTATTTTTCTTTTCTCTTTTTTGTCTCCTTGCGAGGCACCGCCACGCGAGGTTTCATACAGCGCGTCACGGTGCGTGTGACGTAAGCGACGACCCACGGTTTCTCGGTCTATACCTTCCACGCTCGTGCTCCTTGGATTACGTGTCCCCTACGCTCCGTGGCCGGCTCCTTTGTCAACGGACCCGCTTCGTCTGCTCATTCACAGTTTCGAGGGTCCACGCCGCACGAGCGTGTAGTTACGCGACTCGCTCCTTTTACGCATAGTGACGCACCTCCAGCAATCGGAGCCTGTGCGTATAACATCACGTAACTCGTTTCCGAAGAACACGGATAAAGTCGGCCACGAATCTAAACAGGCCACGTACATCCCTGTAAGGAAGTCTCAAATGCGTGTCCTGAAGTTTACGTTCAACCAAACGAACCCAAGTGACAGTTAAGCCAAAGAGAGCTTGGGGACATTATGTGTTGTTCAACTGCGGTGTAGCATAGAGTGAAATAAAGTGAAGTGAACGAAAAATCGGCCTTTCCGTCGGAGGAATCCGAACCCACAACCTTCGAATTACGCATCAGATGTTCTACCAATTGAGTTAACGACGGAGCCCCTTTTTCGAAAAAGTTCCGTTCTTTCATTCTAATTCAGAGCCCTCCAACTAGAAGGAATGGTAGTTTTGATAGAGAACAAGAAAACACCGAGTATTGCTTTTTGTGTCGGCAAATGCCACTCGACGAGATAAGATTAGATTAGATTAGATTAGATTAGATAGATAGATAGATAGATAGATAGATAGATAGATAGATAGATAGATAGATAGATAGATAGATAGATAGATAGATAGATAGATAGATAGATAGATAGATAGATAGATACTTTTACTTTGTTAATCCTACATAGTTACCATCCCTCCAAACCAAAATATCGGTACAGCGATATCTCTCAATGCACCAAAAAGACAGGCAGCTGCAGTTCACTATGCATCCGCTGCCTGAATACATAAGCACTACAGTCCTCGCAAACACATTCGATAACGGGACGCGAAGCGAAGCGTGGTACGCGTGCACGTGGTCGGAAAAGTAACCGGTGAAAAAAAGAAAGGAACAGCAGGAAAGGGGGGTTGTTGACTGTAAGCGTGTACGGTGCGCGTAGTAGTAGTAGTAGTATTAGCAGTAGTAGTGGAATAGTATAGTAGCGTCGCTCGGTTGTGTGTCGCGGGAGAGCACGAACAGAAGGAGAGTAAAGGGGGATCAGCATCCGCTCCCTTTCGACCCCCCCCCCCTTTCTTCCGCGATGGCGAGTCAACTTCCGCAGGAAGAGGCTATTTCCGTTGCCGGCTTGTTATTAGCATTAGCCCTCTTCCTTCACCTCTCTACCACTCCTCTCGTGCGTGCGTGCGTGCGTGCGTGTGTGTGCGTGCGCGCGCGCGTGTGATCGAACACTACCCCTAAGGTATACCATAGCACCATCCGTTGGCAGCTTCCTTTTACAGCGGTTTTCTACACTGCACACGCAACGTATCACACAGTGAGTGAGAGGGAAGGAGAGATACTCTCCCTCATTCATCGATATTGTACGCACCAACTCCCTCGCTCTACTCAAGGAGAGAGGAGGGTCGAGGGTCTCACGACGATGACGCCGTGTCCTCGGATTGAGCAGCGGGCTGTGACGTCACTTCCGTTTACCCGACTCTGTCGGCGCAGCTGTCTCACGTTATTAGCGCGCGCCGCACGTTTTTTTGAACGTTGCGTTGCCGGCGGAAACGAAACACACGCGGTCGATCTGGGGTACATAGCATTCCACTATGACAAATGATTCCACCCCTAGATGAATGGAAAAGCGAGAATTACTATATGAATGGAATACGCGCTTTCGAAATACGGTGTACGCCGTAATGAGCATTCTGAAAGAGCGCGTGTGTCTACGTAGTAATTTCAAGTCAATGATGCTATTCCATTAGGGGATGACGTCATTGCCTACGGGAGAATGAATGGCCACGATAGTAGGTATTATTGCATGTTTTCTTGTGCTTTTTTTTTTCGGATGAGGTAGAGGGGGGGGGGTAATAGACCGCGAAAGAACTCACGACCGATGGAATAAATAAATAAATTTGACTTTCTGTCGGGGCTGGTTATGACTCACTGATTTCCCTATTTTATTCAGGCGTGAAAACCGGTGCCAACGAAACATGAAGTTTCGTTGGCACCGCCACAAATATCCCACAAATATCCACGAAAAAAAAAGATATATAAAAAAACAGTATACACACGCAAGATCGCATGCACACGCAAGAGCGTCCGAAACATATAGGGCGCTCGCTTCAGCATATGTTATAAGTTATACAGCTATAAGCGATTTTCGTTCACTGAACATCGGTCAGTTAACGAACAAAGGTAATATAATGCGTACAAACTGTCGTGTGTGTGTTTGCGATCCCTGAAACCGTGAGCCATGACCGGCACGTCTTGTTTTTCTACATATAATTTGCGTGATTACGCTATTCGAATGAATATGCTTGGTGTGACTGATTGTCCATTATATGCGCTTTTATCTTTACCAGCGACGCCTGAACCAATTATTTCGAACCCTATAGCATCGTATGCTACTACTCTTTCATGTCTTTGTCGCATATATTCAACGTACGGATGAAAGAAGGGAACTTTCAGGGCTCGTTTCTTTGTTTGACACAAGCTTAATGAAAACCAGCAGATATAATGATGCCAAGGAAGGTATAGGAAACGTTAATTGCACTCTTTTTAGTGTATTGTCGTAATTGTGACGTAGATGTGAAGAAAGTAAAGTGGACGAAAAAAAAAAAAAAAACGACAGCATGCGGCTGGTAGGGACCGAAACCTGCAACCTTCGGTTAGGAGCATCCGACGCGTTATGCGACGGTGGCAGGTTCGGTCCCTGGCGGCAAGTTGTCTTTCCGTCCACACTGCTTTCTTCGCACCTGTATCACAACTAGTAAAATACACTTGAAACAGCGCAATCAACGTTCCCTATATAATAAGGTGGTGTGCTGGGCCGGTTAGGCCAGTTCTCTACATACTTTCGATGCTTTCATTATATACTAGTTTTCATTAATATTCAATGTATGTACTTTAGACACATTATGTACTGCCACACCTTCGCCTTCCCCGCTTACACAATGCCCCAGTTTGAAGCCTGTAAGGTATTTTCAATAAATAAATAATCATGCATGTTATTATTATTATTATTATTATTATTATTATTATTATTATTATTATTATTATTATTATTATTATTATTATTATAAACACGGTGCAAGAGAGCGCCATGTGAAACCCAACCGCACATGCACCCTTCGCCAAAGCCGGACGGGTCGTCCGCCCCGTTCTTAGTGCGCACGAACTGCTGCAGCCTTTTATTTTGTTTTCGTGCTCGCCACTTCCGTTTCGGTTTTTGGCCCGGCATCCCTGGAGTTCCCGCACGGTACGCTTGAACTGGCCTCACGTCCAAGAAAGTTGAATTGCGTGCAGTGCGCTAGAGCCTACAAATAGCATCGCATTCGCGGTGTTGCCACGTCGCTGCATTCAACACCGTTGACATTATTACAGTACATCGATATGAATGCTGAAAGGCAAATAAACGTTCGTAAAGATGTGCACATTTTCACGTTTTTCAGGGCAACGTGACCACTTTTGCCTTAGAGGTGGAGGCAACATCCTTGCCTCAACAAAAGTCATGCTCGGATCTTTCGAATGTACTAAGTTTGTGTTTAATGTTGTCTTTAGCGGAGTACAAACACATTTGTAGGGCGCGGAATAACCGTTAACCGCGGTGCCAGGGACGTGAATGTTAACGTCATCCTCGTAAAACATGGCGCCTTCACGCATTCGCACGAGTTCTATGAAATTCAACGAGATCGACATTACTGTACGCTCCCCTTCTGATCCCAAGGAACCGAAAACATTCGAACCGAAGCGAAGCTGTTGTCTAAACTGCAAAGCGTCGCTTAATGTAAATGTGTGACTGTTCGCGCCATACTGTGTAGCTGTCGTGTAACCCGTCGCTTAATGTGGATGTGTGACTGCACATAGTCTCTACTTTACAGTTGTGTAAACCGTGACTTAGTGTAAAAGTGTAACTGTGCAGCCTATACTGCCTAGCTGTTGCATGAACCGTCGCTTAATGTGACGGTGTAACCGCACATGACCTATACTGTATAGCTTATGTGTAAACCATTTTTTAATGTGACGGTGTCACTGTATATGGCCTATACTGTATAGCTTATATGTAGAGTATTGTTTAATGTGATAGTGTGACTGTGTATAACCTATACTGTACAGCTGTATTGTAAACCGCAGTGTAACGTGAAAGCGTGATTGTACACCCTATAAAGTATAGCTGTTGTGTAAACCGTCGTTTAATGTGAACGTGACTGCACGTAGCCTATACCGCCTGGCTGCTGTGTAAACCATCACATAACGTAGAAGTGTTACTATACAGCCTATATTGTATAACTCTTGCACAAACCGTCATTTAATGTGAATGTGCGACTGCGCAGCCTGTATTGTACAGCTGCTGTGTAAATCGTCACTTAATGTATATGGGCTGTATAGAGACGCATTTATATACACTATACCGTATCCATAATGTACATAATTTCGTCTCTGTACAGCCCATACTGTATATATACTGCGGTAATATTCGCAGTATTATATATGCTGCGAATATTAATCGCACTGCTTACCACAGCTGGAAGCACTGCGACCAACATTTTTTTGCCCGCGACTACATCATCGTAGTAAGTGCAGCAGCGGACGTGTTTATTGTCTTACGGGCCTCCGGCGCCGTCCCGTCGCCGCCAAAAACCCGCCGCTGGCGCTGCGAACTCAAAACCCGCCCGAGGCGCCCGCGCCCTCAGACATGATCGACGTTAGAAAATATACACACGGGCCCGCTCGGAAGGATGCGCCCGAAAAGCCCCACCACCACGGCAGCCCACAGTCCGAGAGGACACCGTCAAAGACCTCCCTCTCCTCCTCTTCTCTCTCTCTCCCTTTCTCTCAGCTTCTTCAAGGCACAACGCACAGCCCGTAATATGCGGCAAGGCATCTTACACGTACATACAGTCCGGAGTCTATATAGCTTCGCAACTAAGAGAGAGCGAGAGAAGGGGCGGCCGGGAGTGAGCACGAAGTACTTAAAAAGAACTTCGAAAATAATATCTCGAAAGAAGGGGAAAAGGCCGCCAGAGGGCGTAAACACAACAGACGGAAAACAACAAAAAAAAATATCTGCCGCGTTTCCTAAAGACTATGGGATGCGGTGTACTTTGGAAGCGAGCGAAGATTGCATAAGGCACTCATTTAGAACGTTTCTATTTTTTCGTTCTACCGCGTGCAGAGCGCAAATTTTGGCGGTAAGGGCCGGAGACGCAGGCAAGGTCGGACGTGCTGCCGCGTGCGGCTTTTTTTAGAGAAAAAAAAAAAGTCGTGTGTATTTATTTATTAGGTCACGAAGAGTGCAATAGTTATAGATAGGGCGGTATACGCGGGCAGGAGGTGCTGCAGACCGCGTGGAAAGGACTTAGAGAAGGGCACAGGCGTAGCCAGAATGTTTTTTTTTTCCTGGGACGGCCTTTTATGTACGTTTGTACGTGTTTGTATGTGTACGTGCATATGTACATACGCAAAGTTAAATATTAAATGCGAAGCATTTCTTAGCGAACCTCAGGCACTTTGGCCATTTCTTTCTTTCTTTCTTTCTTTCTTTCTTTCTTTCTTTCTTTCTTTCTTTCTTTCTTTCTTTCTGTCTGTCTGTCTGTCTGTCTGTCTGTCTGTCTGTCTGTCTGTCTGTCTGTCTGTCTGTCTGTCTGTCTGTCTGTCTGTCTGTCTGTCTGTCTGTCCGTCCGTCCGTCCGTCCGTCCGTCCGTCCGTCCGTCCGTCCGTCCGTCCGTCCGTCCGTCCGTCCGTCCGTCCGTCCGTCCGTCCGTCCGTCCGTCCATCCATCCATCCATCCATCCATCCATCCATCCATCCATCCATCCATCCATCCATCCATCCATCCATCCATCCATCCATCCATCCATCCATCCATCCATCCATCCATCCATCCATCCATCCATCCATCCATCCATCTATCTATCTATCTATCTATCTATCTATCTATCTATCTATCTATCTATCTATCTATCTATCTATCTATCTATCTATCTATCTATCTATCTATCTATCTATCCATCCATCCATCCATCCATCCATCCATCCATCCATCCATCCATCCATCCATCCATCCATCTATCTATCTATCTATCTATCTATCTATCTATCTATCTATCTATCTATCTATCTATCTATCTATCTATCTATCTAGCCGCCTACGTCTGGGCGCTCTCCTGGTCGTCTCCATAACTTGTAATATACCAAAATTGGCATAGCAGGGGATCAGTGTATGACGAACACGATTCACTGGTCATGACATGAATAACGCAAAATACCTGTCGTGTACGTCATGAAACCCTTTCTCTCAGTCACGTGTGGCGCATACCCGTAAACCAGAGTCAATGTTATGCGGGTATGAGCCACAGGTGATACAAAGTCTCAACCAACACAGTAACCACGAACACACACATTGACACGCAAGGAAAGTGATGATAATAATAATAATTGGGGTTTTATGTCCGAAAACCACGATATGATATGAGAGACGCCGTAGCGAAGGGATCCGGAAATTTTGACCATCGGGTATTCTTTAACGTGTACCGAGATCGCACAGAACACGGGCATCTAGCATTTTGCCTCCATCGAAATGCGACCGCCCTGCCGGGATCGAACCTTCGGGTCAGCAGCCGAGCACCTTACCCGCTACACCACCGCGGCGGACGCAAGGAAAGTGAGGAAACTGAAGACAGAACAACCCTGGAAGACACTCAACTACCATCCACTCGTCCACGTAGTCCACAACGTGGACCACATGGATTACGGAAAAACCGGCGTGAATGCTTCCTACAATAAATCTGCTGAGAGAACCAGGCCTCTCATCATTACCGGTGACTTCAACATTGATTTATCAAGACTCAACAACGCTTGGTCCTTATACTGCGTGAAAGAGGAATTGGATGTGGAGAGGGCATCAAAAGATCTCGCTGCCACGTCCATGACAGGAGGCATCATAGATCATTTCATCGTAAGAGGCATCTAGGACTTCCACCAGCTGTACTATACCTCGCACTTCACTGCACTTAGACTTCTCATAGCCGCGATCACGAAAGGATCCGATTAACAAGTCCGGTCTAGCTGCTGGTGCTCAGTGACCGCGGTGATGATGACCTTGTTCAAGAACTGTCAAGAACCCCTTCAACACATACACACGGGTTCGTAAAACGTGCGTGCGCTCTCCGTCAGAACGGACAAGTATAAGCATAACAACTGTAACTGTGACTGTAACGTACGAGCAGTGCGTCTGCACGTGCCACTCGGCTGTGTATATATCTAGAGAAACTTTCTTGAATGAAGCTTAGTTGCCGGTAACGCCTGTCCTGTGCATCTATGTTCCTTCTTTGTCTTGTTCAGATTCGCGCTATCCAGTAATGAAGAATATAATCACTGCATATCAGCTTACCGCGTCTGGTGTTGGTAACACCAATGTTTTTGCTACCATCGTTACGCAGTTATAAACAACTGTTTATATAACAGATATGCGACGCCTCAACATATGAGCGTACGTATGCCACTTCGATATTTCTCTAGCGTCATTCCGTAACGTTTCGCTCAATATGAACAATTACGCCACAGTCACCATAACGCGCATGCTTCGCATAACATCGATTCCCACGGTACGTGGGATCTGCCAATTTTTTTCTAAGGGGTGGGTTGAATCGCCACCCCCCCCTCCCCGAACCGGCTATGCCAGTGGAGAAGGAGTAATTTGTTTGACAATGGGGCATAGTTCGACAACACTGGAGGTCTTAGATCTCGCCTCAATTCTCGCACTTAGTCTATTCGCGTTATAATACGCGACGACTCACGTGTATATAGCCTATCAATAACTACACAGTCGGCTACAAACAAGCAAACAAACAAACAATAATGCAACTATAGACCCACAGAACCGCGGTACGCCTAGCGTTTCATATCTGTGAAGAGAACTTTACGTATCGGCATCCTCAGACTAATCCCACTCCGCACTCAAAGAAAAAAGGTGTATTTTGACACTTCTTTGCATGCGATTCGTACATGTACAACTCCCTTTAGAGAGTCACGTTGACTGTCTTTAGGAGAGTCGTGGGACGCACGACTCTCCAAAAGAAAGTTAGCATGCCTCTTTACAGAGAGTTATAGACCCCACGACTCTCCTAAGGAGAGTCAACGTGTCTCTCTAAAGAGAGTGA